>NW_027207432.1:300000-401125 GCF_963455315.2 Globicephala melas | reverse complement strand
GGCTGGGCCCTTAAGCCATGGCCGCTGCGCCTGCGCGTCTGGAGCCTGTGCTCCACAATGGGAGAGACCACAACAGTGAGAGGCCCGTGTACTGCGGAAAAAAAAAAAGCAACCAAAAGTTCCTTTTCCAAAGAAATTTGGTCAGCACCCCCACCTCCCCGCCCAGCACCCAGTTTTACAAAATAAAGAACCTCAAAAACTTTACCACCCGCTGTGACTTGCACACGAAGGGAGGGAAAGATAGCTGCTGTTCTCATTGACTGCTAATGGGGCGCTCCAGCTTTGACCAGGAGATGAACTGTTTGGAAGATTCAAATTCAAAATATAAACACATTTATCTTAAGACCTATCTTAGGTAGCAACCTAAGAAAAACAGATAAGAGACCCAGAGACTAGAGATCCAGTGTCTAAAAGAAAATTCGAGAACCAATGGAAGAAAAGCAATATTTGGAGAAGAGAATAGTTTTCTTGAGCCGAAGAAAAATGTTTCATCTTCAGATGAGAAGTCCCTACCACAGTCAACACAAAATCGACGAAAATTGTTCAGTACCTAGATGTGAAGAGCTAACGTTTTAAATTTCAAAGATGAAGAATGTCATCGTTTTTTAGAAAAAAGATTATTCACAAAGTACAAAATCTGGCTTCTGCTGCGTGTCAGAGTAACAGCACACACAAGACAGCATATGTAATATTTTGAAGGGGGAGGCTGTTTGTGACTCAATAATATGTCATAATAGTATGTCATAATAGTATGTCAAGTCATGGGTGAAAGCCACAGAAATCTCACTTATATACGGGCTCTGAAGATTCAACCCTCTCTGAAAAAGTTCACTCACGTGTGTACTGTAAATGACTGAAAGGTTAATCAAAATGAAGACTTTTGAAGTAAAACTGCATGGTAGAAGTCCTGATGGTGAGTGTAAAAGTCTATTAAATTGGGAAGTCAGTATAATTATTGTAAATATGGTCTAAAAGCACTGCAAATGTTTTTAAAAGTTCAAATTTTAACCTGTTTTGTTTGTTTTAAAAAAATCTATTGATAAGAATAATTTGGTTCAGTTGAAAAATTATCGAGACTTAGGAAAGTTTGAATTAGAAGTACCTACTAGATAATAAATAGTACTGTGTATCACCATTAAATTTTCTAAATTTAAGAATTGCACTGTGGTTACCTTACAGGATGGCATTGTTCTTAGGAAATACTGAAGGGTCACTGGGGAAACGACTATATACACACACAAGAGGGAGAGAGAGAAAGCAAGTGTAGTTAAACGTTAACTGGGGAAGCTGGGTAAAGGGTGTACTGGAGCTTTGTGTTATTTTTGCACATCTTCTGTACACTTGAAATCATTTCAAAATAAAATGTTTAAAAATAGTTTTTTTTTAATGTAGAATCAGGATGTTATTAATATTCTGGCGAGAGACATTTCCATGCAGTGGTTGGAGTCAAAGCCAGTTTGGGTGGGCTTATGGAGCAAGAGATGGAAAAAGAAGAGAAAATGAGAGGGGCCTCTTGGCCCTAAAATGTAGATATCGTGCCTGCTTAAGTCTTGGATGTTCATAGTTTGAGTTTTCATAGGCAGATCACATATGTAAACTCACTGATTGATGTACCCATATAGATTTATTCCATGCTCTAATGTAACAAGACATAAATTCTTCAGGGCTCTTATTATTCTAAACAGGAAATTCCAATTAATTTTTAGACGGAGATTAGAATTCTGGCCAAGGTGCAGCACCAGGTGAGGAAAGAGAAATACCAGCAGAGATGCTGAGGTTTGTTACCAGTGACCAGGGTGCTGCATTCTCACCAGCCCCTCCCCTTCCTGGAAAGTGAGGGCAGGATTCTTGGGTACAGACCAGTGATTGCTTGATTGGCTCTGGCCCTCGGTGTCTACATAATTATACTCTTTACTCATGAAACAAAATGCAAGTGGTTGTGTAAACACATTACATGTCATTACCAAAAATCACAACATGGCTTCTTCCTGGCTGCCCAGCTAAATATCTAAATTACCCACTCTGCCAAGGAGGGGAGAAAACTGGACCCAAGGAAAAACAGGGAAGAGAATGACTTAAGATGGGAATGTTTGTAAAACCTTTACTTGTGATTAAAGTGTTTTTAAAATATATGAAGGACATTTTAAAAATGTACATAATTCCAGTATCTCAACAACATAATGATTTGCATTTGTTTGGAGTTCTTTCAAACTTTTATCCATATGGATATATTGCTTCTAAGTTCATCAAACTATATATATATTATACATTTAAAAATTTTATGCGTTTTGTAACATTATTTTAGAAACACTTTCCCTTGATTTTCATTTTTATCATAAATTTTTGATAACCATGTTACATTCCATTGTATTTATATAAAAAATATATATATCCTTTATTTAATCATTTCCTTATTATTGGATGCAAATGCTGTTTTTTAAAAAAATTATTAATAACTGCTGTAAATGTCTTTATACATACGGATTTTTCTCCTTTTGAATTTACGTATTTCCTCAATTCCAAGATACACATTTTTCTTCCTTTATTATATATCAGGGTACGTTTTGGTATAAGGTGACAATATTCTTTCTCTTCAGAAAGTTAGTATTAAAGATGTTGCATCTTAAAATTGGTAGTCTAAGGCTTCCCTGGTGGCGCAGTGGTTGAGAGTCCGCCTGCCGATGCAGGGGACACGGGTTCGTGCCCCGGACTGGGAAGATCCCACATGCCGCGGAGCGGCTGGGCCCGTGAGCCATGGCCACTGAGCCTGCGCGTCCAGAACCTGTGCTCCGCAATGGCGGGAGAGGCCACAACAGTGAGAGGCCCGCGTACCGAAAAACAAACAGACAAGAGTACTTTTGTCCTCTTGAATAGCACCAAACACCGAACTTCTACAACAAAAAAGAAATACTACCATCTTTGACTTTCTGTTACATCTAATGGTAAGGTCAATGCGTATATCGGCGCCCACAAAATGGAGGCCACGCCAGCGGCACGGCTCACATCACAATTCTAACCCTAAGTCAGCCTGCACTTAGGAGAAATACCTCTCAAGGGAACCTAACACACACCAGTCACAGCCCTCCAACTCAGCTTTAGGTCGCTTACCTTACCCTAGAAAATAGTGTAACAGGGAAGAGCTAAATAGGACTCCATGTTGGATCTGTTTCTTTGACTTTAGCCCTTGCTTTTCGTTGCTTTTGTTATTATAATCATACATAATGGCCTGCCTCAGGGAACCCTGCGCCTCCGCTGTTCAGCTCTCAGGGAGATAATCTGACCCTGCCGCCTGTGAATGGCTGCAAGAAACTAACAGATCCCCTCTGAGGCTTGTCATTCCAGGAGATGTTTTGCAAGACTGATGGCCCTTTTACTTTACTTCCTCACTGCCTCTCCCTCTCTGATTTCATAAAAGAAACCCGCAATGAGACCCCGATATGAGGGTTTCTCGGAGACTCTAGTCTGCCATCTTCTCGGTCAGCCGTCTTCCTTGAATCACACCTCGTGTCCGATTCATTGACCTGTCGTGCGGTGAGCAGAGCGAGCTTGGATTCGGTAACAATAGGATTGCCCATCTTGTAAGGAGATCCACAGCCTCCTAGCCAGCTGTGTGCTGTTTGCACGTTGCCTCTTCCAGTAGCCTCTAAAACTCTTTCTTGCCCATAATCCCTCAAGAAGAGCAGTCTGCTGCTTGTGAGGCACTGTACCCCTACTCCATGGATTGTTTTCCCTTGAATAAAGGGCATCAGATTCATTACTAAATTTAGTTTTGTCATTTGACACTACCAATGCTGGGTTTTATAAATATCTGTTAAATGATATACAAATCCATGTACAGTGATGTTGATATTTTTTACTGGGCCTAGAACATCTAATTGTTTGGTGTCTGCTTAAAAAAAGGGAAAGGATAATGAAGTTAAGTAATCAGAATTCATAAATAGAGTTTCATTTTTAAGATAAATAGTATGCTTAGAAGTGGCAACCTGTTCTGTTTGTGTATCTATTTGGTTTCTCTTGATTTTTAAAAAAGTACTCTGGTATTGTGATTTATGAGATTTATATAGATTTGGTCTTCGTTCATGGTTTCTGGCTCACAGCTTCCCCAAACCCTTGGAATTTCCTGAGTGAAAAGAGTAAGTGAGAGTGTCTTTTGTTATAATATCTGGTCTCCTGTCCTCAGTTCCTGAAATCCCTTCAGAGCCATAAAGGTGAAATGGGTGTCTTGTTATTCAAAACAAGGCCTTTCCACTACTACTGGGTTTGTGTTCTTGAGGTGACTTTTGGAAAGCTCCTAAGGAGGGGGGCAGGTTGCCAGGGGAACCAACCTTGATTAGGGGGTTGGAACTTTCAGTCCCACCCCCTGATTTCCAGGGAAGGGAGAGGGGAGAGGGGCTGGAGGGTGAATCAATCACCAGTGGCCAGTGAGTCAGTCAATTATACTTGTATAATGAAGCCTCCATAGAAACCCGGAAGGATGGGATTTGGGGGGCTTCTGGGTTGGTGAACCTGTAGAGGTGCTGGGAGAGTGGGGCGCTCGGAGAGGGCTTTGGAGTTCTGTGCCACTTCCCCATACCTTGCCCTCTGCCTCTCATCCAATTTGGTTGTTCCTGAGGTACCTTCTTTTATAATAATCCAGTGGTCTAATGAGTAAAATGTTTTCCTGAGTTCTGTGAGCCATTCCAGCAAATTAATCAAACACGAGGAGGGGGTTGTGGGAACCTCTGATTTATACGCCAGAAGTACAGAGAAGTACTTCTGTCAGAAGTACAGAGAACAGTCTGGACTTGCAATTGGCATCTGAGGTGGTGGTGGGGAACAGTGTTGGGAGACTGAATCCCTAACCTGTGGGATCTGATGCTCTCTCCTGGTAGTTAGGGTCAGAATTGAATTAAATTTGTGGGACACCCAGCTGGTGTGGGGAATCCCCCCATACATGTTATCATTGTTCTTAGCACCTTAAGAACCAAAATAGTAATTTTAGTAATAGTAATTTTAGTATCAACCCCTGGAGTTCCAAGCTTACATAAAATAAAGTTATTATTAGGATTTATACTAATATGTATGATATAATATATATCATGTGTATAATAACAGCTATATAGTATTGTGATTGTATTCAGAGATAATAGTCAAGACATGAGATATATAAAATACAGAATTCACTTTGGAAGTCATCTCAGTCATGGCCTGAGAGGGTGCAAGGCTGCAAAGACAAGGGTCCTTGCTGAGTCAGGAAGTGCCATAGCTGGAAGCCCAAATGCCAGACTTTGCCCTCTGTTCTGCCTACAGCAGGGCCCAGCTGTCTCTTGTTGCCCAGTAGATGCTGATAAACACAGAGAGGCAAGCTCTTCAGTTGCTCTTTCGTACTGGTAATAGATCTGACTGTAAAGCGTTTTCTCTCCTAGTGTCAAAATATAAAGGGAGAGCCCCACATGAATCTGACCCCAGGAGTTTTGAACATAAAAACCCAGTTGGTAGCACATTATAATTTTAAAGCACATTTAATTTCCTACAAGGCAGGAAATAATTCCATATGAATTCAACCAGTGCATGTAACAAGATCATTACAGTACTAGCAAAGAAGATCATCTTTTTCACTTTGAAAAAGGAAAGAGTGAATTAGGTGGGATGTAGGTTTAGTAGACAGAAAGCTGGTCTCAGGGACCCTTTGTGCCCCGGTTGCTGCATTAATTTGTCACCAGTATCGTTTCTCACGGGTGATGGCTGATCTTGGTGAGTAGAAATGGCTAAGAATAATCATTAAGAAATAGAAGGTTTTCTTTATAAAAGGAAAATTGCCTGGTGGTCCATCAGTTTTTTTTTTTTTTTCCTTTTTTGGTGTAAGCGGGCCTCTCACTGTTGTGGCCACTCCCGTTGCGGAGCACAGGCTCCGGACGCGCAGGCTCAGCGGCCGCTCCGTGGCATGTGGGATCCTCCCGGACTGGGGCATGAACCCGTGTCCCCTGCATCGGCAGGCGGACTCTCAACCACTGCGCCACCAGGGAAGCCCCGGTCTATCAGTTTTACGTAGTGTTTATCATCTCTGTGGTCCATTTAACTTATCAGTTTTCTGTTATCAGGAAGGGTTGCAGAAAAGTGAGGGTGCAAGGAGAAATAAAGAAGTTTGAAGCTGAAACCAACCTCAACATGAGAAGTGGAGCCTTTACTAATTGCATTCTGCTTCTTTTAGCCTTTGGGCAATCTGAAGGACACAGCCATCAAAATTGCAGCCATCACGTGGAGCTTTTTTCCCCCAAGAATCACCATAAAATTGGTTCCCACACTGTGGACCTAAAACGAGGGGGTGTGGATTGCTACTTCTCTCTCTTGACATTTCACTTGATTTTCGAAGGAAAGGTGACTAAGAACTTTATGAAATTCAAATATGGTTACTGATAGAAATCTAGATTGTCATGAAAAGCCCAATAAGAAATTTAGTGGTAAGGGAGATAAAAGATTTGCTCTGGTAAATGGGGTGATACATATATTAAATTATATATATATATATATTATATATATATATATAATTTTTTGGTTAGGTGTAATAATATTTAACTATTGGGGTTTTTTGCAAATTTATCAACTTTGGACATATTGAGATCCAGTAAGTCCCTGATCAACATTAATATACATTAATGTTGTATAAACTGAGTTCAACATTAGTATAAACTAAGTAATTTGTAATGTAAGTGTTTATCCATTTTTTTCATTAAGTATACAAATTTGGAAAAATAATAAATTTTGAGGCATATGTAGAATAAACTGACACATTCCTTCATCCACAAAAGTCACATCAGATTCATGAGAAAGCAAGATTGAGTTGTCATGTTAAGTGGTGCCTCCGTCTGTTCATTTATTACTTTATTCATCAGTACATCCTGGTAAATGCCTAGAAGAAAGGGCCTGATGTGTAGCGTCTGCCAGTTTCTGTGGTGTAAATACTCCACCATGGCCTATTTCAAGGCTGCTGAACACTGAGTTGCCAAGAGATGGCAATTATCAGCTCCTGTTAGACGGTAAGGGCTGGCTTGAGAATTCTACTGCCCGTAACCAGGGAAATTCAACGGTTTAGAACGTTCACATAAAGGATGAGAGGGGATGACGGGCTGAGGCTGGTGAGGCAGGCAGAGTCAGACATGAAGAGCCTTGAATGTCTAGTCAAGAGGTTCAGTGATCATAGGACTTGGCAGTTGTTCAGGTAAGAGATGACAGTGGCTGTCACCAATGTAGTGACCACAGTATTTTGAAGGAATCCTGGGAAGAAATGATGGTATCCTTACCTATGTTAGTGCCATGGGATTTTGTAGATGGAGAGTAAAAAGACGGCAGAGACCCTGACTATGTTTATATCCATGGGACTTTGTAAATAGCGAGGTAGGAAATGAGGATGTTCCTACCTAGGAACACGTTCCTACAAAATTATGATCGATGTAACCATGGGAGTGACCATGGTATTTTGTAGATATCCAGTTAAGATAGAATAGTGGCCTTAACTATCAATACAGTACTGAAATTGGGATTTCTCAGGTAGGCAGGTAGAAGCTAATCGTGTCCCTTACCACATTAGTGAACATGGTGTTTTGTGGTAGTCCCGGTATGATGGTGAACCTAACCACAAAAGCAGCCATGGGATTTTTCAGGGGTTTAGTGAAGAGATGATGGTGTCCTTAACCATGAAATTGATGATGGGATTTTGCAGGCATATGCAGTCAAGACATGTTAGTGATCCTAACCCCAGTACTGAGCAAGGGATTTTGCAAGTATTCAGGTTAGAGATGTTGGTGTCCCTAAAAACGTGACGACCATGGGTTGAAGGTGTCTAGGTAAGACATGATGTATAACTGACAATGGTAGTACCAAGATACTTTATAGTTACCCAGGTTAGAGATGATGTGTCCCTAACAATGGCATTTATCTGGATAATTGGTAGGTCTCCATGTAAGATATGTTTTTCTAAACCTAATAAAGACTACAGGCTTCTGTATTTATCCAGGTAAAGATGATGTGTCGTAAACCGCTATGGTAACCAAGGTACTTTGCAAGTATCTAGTCAAGAACTGATGGTAAACCTAGAGTGAATATGGGACTATGAAGGTATCGTAGGGGAAGAAAACACATTTTCCCTCTAGTGTTCTAGGTTCTTGGCTGAAACCCTCCTGTAATAAAAGACAGATTAACAGGGGAAAAACAAATGATTTTAATTACGTATGCACATACGTACATATGGGAGCCCCACAAAGATATATGAAAAAGCAGCCAGGCAATTGAGGCTTATATACCTACCGTCCTGAGCTAAGGGGAGAGACAGGCGTCTGGGGCTTCCAAGGGGAGGAAGGCGATTTACAGGAAGCGGAGAAGTAGAAATAGATGGTAAACGAAGTTTGCCCTGCCAGGAAGGTAAGTCTCTCAGGTGAAAAAGTGATCTCCAGTAATAGCTCTCCTTCTGGTGCGAGCCCCCTTTCTAATGTAAATTTCCCTTACAAAAGGGTAACTTCTACCCTGCTTTCAGAGCTTCTATGTCTTCAGTTTCTCAAAATGACAAGCTCAAAATAATCCTTGAGCCAAGGAAGCCTGTTTTGTGGCTGCATACTCTGCTACCCTTCAGTATCCATTAAGTAATGATGGTGACTTAAATCATGGCAATGACCATGGGTTTTTCAGGTGTCCTGGTAAGAGATGATATATCTCTAAGATTGTCACCATGATTTTTTGCAGGTTCCAGTAAAGAAATGAAGTTGAAATTTACCACAGTAGTAACCATGGGATTTAATATGACAAGGAAAGAATGTGGGCTTTAACCAAGTGGACTTCACAGTATTTTGTAACTGTCCAGATAAGTTATCATGGTGTCACTCACCACAGTACAGACCATGGAATTTTTCAGGTTCCAGTCAGTAGATGATGGTGAACCTAATGGAGTAAATGTGAGACTTTGCTAACATCCAGGTAAAAGATGATGTGGGCCTTAAACACGTTAGAGAACATATGATTTTCAGATATCTAGAAGAGTGATGATGCTGTCCCAAACTCTTATCATAGCCATGTGTTTTTTTTGGACTATCAAATATATTTAATTTTATTTTTATTTATTTATTTTAAACATCTTTATTGGGGTATAATTGCTTTACAATGGTGTGTTAGTTTCTGCTTTATAACAAAGTGAATCAGTTATACATATACATATGTTCCCATATCTCTTCCCTCTTGCATCTTCCTCCCACCCTCCCTATCCCACCCCTCCAGGCGGTCACAAAGCACCGAGCTGATATCCCTGTGCCATGCAGCTGCTTCCCACTAGCTATCTATTTTACGTTTGGTAGTGTATATATGTCCATGCCTCTCTCTCGCTGTGTCACAGCTCACCCTTCCCTCTCCCCATATCCTCAAGTCCGTTCTCCAGTAGGTCTGTGTCTTTATTCCTGTCTTACCCCAGGTTCTTCATGACATTTTTTTCCTTAAATTCCATATATATGTGTTAGCATACGGTATTTGTCTTTCTCTTTCTGACTTACTTCACTCTGTATGACAGACTCTAGGTCTATCCACCTTATTACAAATAGCTCAATTTCATTTCTTTTTATGGCTGAGTAATATTCCATTGTATATATGTGCCACATCTTCTTTATCCATTCATCCGACGATGGGCACTTAGGTTGTTTCCATCTCTGGGCTATTGTAAATACAGCTGCAATGAACATTTTGGTACATGACTCTTTTTGAATTATGGTTTTCTCAGGGTATATACCCAGTAGTGGGATTGCTGGGTCATATGGTAGTTCTATTTGTGGATTTTTAAGGAACCTCCATACTGTTCTCCATAGTGGCTGTACCAATTCACATTCCCACCAGCAGTGCAGGAGTGTTCCCTTTTCTCCACACCCTCTCCAGCATTTATTGTTTCTAGATTTTTCGATGATGGTCATTCTGACTGGTGTGAGATGATATCTCATTGTAGTTTTGATTTGCATTTCTCTAATGATTAATGATGTTGAGCATTCTTTCATGTGTTTGTTGGCAGTCTGTATATCTTCTTTGGAGAAATGTCTATTTAGGTCTTCTGCCCATTTTTGGATTGGGTTGTTTGTTTATTTGTTACTGAGCTGCATGAGCTGCTTGTAAATTTTGGAAATTAATCCTTTGTCAGTTGCTTCATTTGCAAATATTTTCTCCCATTCTGAGGGTTGTGTTTTGGTCTTGTTTATGGTTTCCTTTGCTGTGCAGAAGCTTTGAAGTTTCATTAGGTCCCATTTGTTTATTTTTGTTTTTATTTCCATTTCTCTAGGAGGTGGGTCAAAAAGGATCTTGCTGTGATTTATGTCATAGAGTGTTCTGCCTATGTTTTCCTCTAAGAGTTTGATAGTTTCTGGCCTTACATTTAGGTCTTTAATCCATTTTGAGCTTATTTTTGTGTATGGTGTTAGGGAGTGATCTAATCTCATACTTGTACATGTAGCTGTCCAGTTTTCCCAGCACCACTTATTGAAGAGGCTGTCCTTTCTCCACTGTACATTCCTGCCTCCTTTATCAAAGATAAGGTAACCATATGTGCATGGGTTTATTTCTGGGCTTTCTGTCCTGTTCCACTGATCTATCTTTCTGTTTTTGTGTCAGTACCATACTGTCCTGATGACTGTAGCTTTGTCTGAAGTCAGGGAGCCTGATTCCTCCAGCTCCTTTTTTCGTTCTCAAGATTGCTTTGGCTATTCGGGGTCTTTTGTGTTTCCATCCAAATTGTGAAATTTTTTGTCCTAGTTCTGTGAAAAATGCCAGTGGTAGTTTGATAGGGATTGCATTGAATCTGTAGATTGCTTTGGATAGTAGAATCATTTTCACAATGTTGATTCTTCCAATCCAAGAACATGGTATATCTCTCCATCTATTTGTATCCTTTTTAATTTCTTTCATCAGTGTCTTATAATTTTCTGCATACAGGTCTTTTGTCTCCTTAGGTAGGTTTATTCCTAGATATTTTATTCTTTTTGTGACAGTGGTAAATGGGAGTATTTTCTTGATTTCACTTTCAGATTTTTCATCATTAGTGTATAGGAATGCAAGAGATTTCCGTGCATTAATTTTGTATCCTGCGACTTTACCAAATTCCTTTATTAGCTCTAGTAGTTTTCTGGTAGCATCTTTAGGATTCTCTATGTGTAGTATCATGTCATCTGCAAACAGTGACAGCTTTACTTCTTCTTTTCTGATTTGGATTCCTTTTATTTCCTTTTCTTCTCTGATTGCTGTGGCTAAAACTTCCAAAACTATATTGAATAAGAGTGGTGAGAGTGGGCAACGTTGTCTTTTTCCTGATCTTAGTGGAAATGCTTTCAGTTTTTCACCATTGAGGATGATGTTTGCTGTGGGTTTGTCATATATGGCCTTTATTATGTTGAGGAAAGTTCCCTCTATGCCTACTTTCTGGAGGGTTTTTATCATAAATGGCTGTTGAATTTTGTCAAAAGCTTTCTCTGCATCTATTGAGATGATCATATGGTTTTTCTCCTTCATTTTGTTAATATGGTTTACCACATTGATAGATTTGCGTATATTGAAGAATCCTTGCATTCCTGGAATAAACCCCACTTGATCATGGTGTATGATCCTTTTAATGTGCTGTTGGATTCTGTTTGCTAGTATTTTGTTGAGGATTTTTGCATCTATGTTCATCAGTGATATTGGCCTGTCGTTTTCTTTCTTTGTGACATCCTTGTCTGGTTTTGGTATCAAGGTGATGCTGGCCTCGTAGAATGAATTTTGCAGTGTTCCTCTCTCTGCTATATTTTGGAAGAGTTTGAGAAGGATAGGTGTTAGCTCTTCTCTAAATGTTTGATAGAATTCACCTGTGAAGCCATCTGGTCCTGGGCTTTTGTTTGTTGGAAGATTTTTCATCACAGTTTCAATTTCAGTGCTTGTGATTGGTCTGTTCATATTTTCTGTTTCTTCCTGATTCAGTCTTCGCAGGTTGTGCATTTCTAAGAATTTGTCCATTTCTTCCAGGTTGTCCATTTTGTTGGCATAGAGTTGCTTGTAGTAATCTCGCATGATCTTTTTTATTTCTGCAGTGTCAGTTGTTACTTCTCCTTTCTCATTTCTAATTCTTTTGATTTGAGTCTTCTCCCTTTTTTTCTTGATGAGTCTGGCTAATGGTTTATCTATTTTGTTTATCTTCTCAAAAAGCCAGCTTTTAGTTTTATTGATCTTTGCTATTGTTTCCTTCATTTCTTTTTCATTTATTTCTGATCTGATTTTTATGATTTCTTTCCTTCTGCTAACTTTGGGGTTTTTTTGTTCTTCTTTCTCTAATTGCTTTAGGTGCAAGGTTAGGTTGTTTATTCGAGATGTTTCCTGTTTCTTAAGGTGAGCTTGTATTGCTATAAACTTCCCTCTTAGAACTGCTTTTGCTGCATCCCATAGGTTTTGGGTCGTCGTGTCTCCATTGTCATTTGTTTCTAGGTATTTTTTTTATTTCCTCTTTGATTTCTTCAGTGATCACTTCCTTATTAAGTAGTGTATTGTTTAACCTCCATGTGTTTGTATTTTTTACAGATCTTTTCCTGTAATTGATATCTAGTCTTATGGCGTTGTGGTCGGAAAAGATACTTGATACAATTTCAGTTTTCTTAAATTTGCCAAGGCTTGATTTGTGAGCCAAGATATGATCTATCCTGGAGAATGTTTCATGAGCACTTGAGAAAAATGTGTATTCTTTTGTTTTCAGATGGAGTGTTATGTAAATATCAATTAAGTCCGTCTTGTTTAATGTATCATTTAAAGCTTGTGTTTCCTTATTTATTTTCATTTTGGATGATCTGTCCATTGGTGAAAGTGGGGTGTTAAAGTCCCCTACTATGATTGTGTTACTGTCGATTTCCCGTTTTATGGCTGTTAGTATTTGCCTTATGTATTGAGGTGCTCCTATGTTGGGTGCATAAATATTTACAATTGCTATATCTTCTTCTTGGATCGATCCCTTGATCATTATGTAGTGTCCTTCCTTGTCTCTTCTAATAGTCTTTATTTTAAAGTCTATTTTGTCTGATATGAGAATTGCTACTCCAGCTTTCTTTTGGTTTCCATTTGCATGGAATATCTTTTTCCATTCCCTTACTTTCAGTCTGTATGTGTCTCTAGGTCTGAAGTGGGTCTCTTGTAGACAGCATATATATGGGTCTTGTTTTTGTATCCATTCAGCCATTCTGTGTCTTTTGGTGGGAGCATTTAGTCCATTTACATTTAAGGTAATTATCGATATGTATGTTCCTATTCCCATTTTCTAAATTGTTTTGAGTTCGTTATTGTAGGTCTTTTCCTTCTCTTGTGTTTCTTGCCTAGAGAAGATCCTTTAGCATTTGTTGTAAAGCTGGTTTGGTGGTGCTGAACTCTCTCAGCTTTTGCTTGTCTGTAAATGTTTTAATTTCTCCATCAAATCTGAATGAGATCCTTGCTGGGTAGAGTAGTCTTGGTTGCAGGTTTTTCTCCTTCATCACTTTCAGTGTGTCCTGCCACTCCCTTCTGGCTTGCAGAGTTTCTGCTGAGAGATCAACTGTTAACCTTATGGGGATTCCCTTGTGTGTTATTTGTTGTTTTACCCTTGCTGCTTTTAATATGCTTTCTTTGTATTTAATTTTTGACAGTTTGATTAATATGTGTCTTGGCGTATTTCTCCTTGGATTTATCCTGTATGGGACACTCTCTGCTTCCTGGACTTGATTAACTATTTCCTTTCCCATATTAGGGAAGTTTTCAACTGTAATCTCTTCAAATATTTTCTCAGTCCCTTTCTTTTTCTCTTCTTCCTCTGGAACCCCTATAATTCGAATGTTGGTGCGTTTAATGTTGTCCCAGAGGTCTCTGAGACTGTCCTCAGTTCTTTTCATTCTTTTTTCTTTATTCTGCTCTGCAGTACTTATTTCCACTATTTTATCTTCCAGGTCACTTATCCTTTCTTCTGCCTCAGTTATTCTGCTATTGATCCCTTCTAGAGTATTTTTCATTTCATTTATTGTGTTGTTCATCATTGTTTGTTTCACCTTTAGTTCTTCTAGGTCCTTGTTAAATGTTCCTTGCATTTTGTCTATTTCCAAGATTTTGGATCATATTTACTATCATTATTCTGAATTCCTTTTCAGGTAGACTGCCTATTTCCTCTTCATTTGTTTGGTCTGGTGGGTTTTTATCTTGCTCCTTCATCTGCTGTGTGTTTTTCTGTCTTCCCATTTTGCTTATCTTACTGTGTTTGGGGTCTCCTTTGTGCAGGCTGCACATTCATAGTTCCCGTTGTTTTTGATGTCTGTCCCCAGTCGCTAAGGTTGGTTCAGTGGGTTGTGTAGGCTTCCTGGTGGAGGGGACCAGTGCCTGTGTTCTGGTGGATGAGGCTGGATCTTGTCTTTCTGGTGGGCAGGTCCACATCTGGTGGTGTGTTTTGGGGTGTCTGTGGCCTTATTATGATTTTAGACAGCCTCTCTGCTAACGGGTGGGGTTGTTTTCCTGTCTTGCTAGTTGTTTGGCATAGAGTGTCCAGCACTGTAGCTTGCTGGTCGTTGAGTGAAGCTGGGTGCTGGTGTTGAGATGGAGATCTCTGGGAGATTTTTGCCTTTTGATATTATGTGGAGGTGGGAGGTCTCTTGTGGACCAGTGTCCTGAAGTTGGGTCTCCCACCTCAGAGGCACAGCACTGACTCCTGGCTGCAGCACCAAGAGCCTTTCATCCACATGGCTCAGAATAAAAGGGAGAAAAAGTAGAGAGAAAGAGTTAGTAGAAGTGGGAAGAAAGAAAGGAAGAAAGGAGGGAAGGAAGGAAGCAAGCAAGCAAGAAAGAAAGAAAGAAAGAAGAAAAGAAGGAATGAAAGAAAGAAAGGAGGGAGGGAGGGAGGGAGGGACGGTGGGAGGAAGGAAGGAAGGAAGGAAGGGAAGGAAGGAAAAAAGAAAGAAAGAAAGAAGATAAAGTAAAATAAAATAAAGTAAAATCTAATAAAGTTATTAAATTAAAAAATAATAATTAAGAAAAAAATTTAAAAAAACAAAAAAAACGGACAGATAGAACCTTAGGACAAATGGTGGAAGCAAAGCTATACAGACAAAATCTCACACAGAAGCATACACATACTCACAAAAACAGGAAAGGGAAAAAAATCATAAATCTTGCTCTCAAAGTCCACCTCCTCAATTTGGGATGATTCGTTGTCTATTCAGGTATTCCACAGATGCAGGTACATCAAGTTGATTGTGGAGCTTTAATCTGCTGCTTCTGAGGTTTTTGGGAGGTCTGAGGTCTTCTGCCAGCGTTCAGTAGGTGTTCTGTAGGAGTTGTTCCACGTGTAGATGTATTTCTGGTGTATCTGTGGGGAGGAAGGTGATCTCCGCGTCTTACTCTTCCGCCATCTTCAGAACACCCTAAACCATGTGTTTTTGTAGGTATCCAGGTAGGAAATTTTAATGTCCCTAACAAAAATAGCAACCATCAGATTTTACTGTTTTCTAGTTCAGGGTTGATTTTGTCTTAAAACTTAGTAGTGACAAAGATACTTGCAAGTATCCAGATAATATATCACAGCGCCCTCACTGTAGTAGTGACCATGGGATTTTTGAGGTATCCAGTGAATAGCAGATGGTGTCCAAAACTACAGCGTTGACCTTAGAAATCTCTAGATATCCAGGTAGAGTTGGTGGTTGCCATAATGGAATTGACAGATGGAATTAGCAGAGGCCCAGATGGAAAAATGTTTTCCTAACCAGGGTTGCCACCATGTGTTTTTTTCAGGTCCCAGTCAAGAGATGATGGTGTCTCTAACTACAGTGTTGACCTTAGAACTAGAGGATCCAGGTTGAGATCATGATTCCCCTAATGATAGTAGTGATCATAGGATTTTTTGAGGTCCATGTAGGAGACGTATCCCTAATCATAGTTGCCATCATGTGTGTTTGTAGGCTCCAAATCATGAGATAATGGTGAAGATCATGGAATCCAGGCAAGTGATGACGTGGACCTTAAATATTACATAGACCATCTGATTTTCAGAAATCTAGGTAAGCGATGATGGTGTCCCCAACACATGTTAGTACCATGTTTTTTGCAAATATTCAGATAAAAGAATGATACAGGGCTTACAAACACTGATAACTGTGAGATCTAGTTTAGCCAGTTTTCTAGTTTAGAGATAATGTGTGTTTAAGTTTAGGAATGAATGAGAGATTTGAAGGTATCCAGGTAAGTATGCATAACGTTCTCCACCACAGTGTTGACCATGAGATTTTTACAGGTACAAGGTCAAGAGGTGATGGTACCTGTAACAACAGTGTTAACCTTGAAGTTCTGCCAGTGTTCAGGTAGCATTGATGTGCCCATAAAGTTGGAAGTGACAAAAATTCTTTGCCAATGTCCTGCTAGGAAAAGTTATGTCCTTAAATACATCTGTCACAGTGTGTTTCTTTTAGGTTCCAGTCAGGGGATCACAGTGACCCTAACAATGGTGGTTAATGACACTTTGCTGGATGCAGTGACTATGTGAGTCTTACCACGTTATAGCCCTTCTGACCTTCAGAAATCTAGGTAAATTATGATGGTGTCCCGAAACATCTGTGTCACCATGTTTTGCTTTGTTTTTGCAGATATCAGGTAAGAAAAGTTAGTGCTCTCGTAAACACTACTAAGAATCAGCCCTTACTGTTCACTAGGTTTTTTACAAGTGTCCAGTCAACAAAGGATATTGTTACTAACAAAGGTGCAAACAATGGAATACAATAAGTATCCAGGAGAAAAAAGATGTGTAAGTAGAAACACTTGTAACAATGTGTTTGTCGGGTTTCAGTCAGGAAAGCATGATGAACTTTACCATGGTCATTGACAGGGATTTTGCTGGTGTCCAGGTAAGTGATGATGTGGGCCTAAACCATAGCACAGGCCATCTGATTTTCAGATATCTAAGTAAGTGACAGTAGTGTCCCTAACACTTAACATGTTTTTATTATAGCTATTTAAGTAATTTAAGTAATTTAAGCTATTTAAGTATTAAGTAATGATAGAGTCCTTACCAATTTTAGAGCCCACGAGTGTTTACATTTTATATTTTGAGAGAAAATTTGTTTTACCTTCCAAGTGTCCAGAGGTTACAAGTCTACAGGTAATTATGGTGTTCTTTCCTAGAGTAGTAACCATGGGATGTTTGCAGGTATACAGTTAGGAAATGATGGTCTTACCCCCAAAATGATGCTGACCTTGGAATGCTGCTTATATGCAGGTAGAGTTGATGTGTCCCATAATAATAGAAGTAAACAAGGTTATTTGCAGGTACGCTGGTAGAATAAATTGTGTCCTTTGACACGTACTTCATAATATGTTTTTCAGGCTCCTATCAAGACATAATGGTAAACCTAACAGTGCTCATTAATGGGGACACTGCTAATGTGCAGGTAAGTGATGATGTGGGCCTAAACCAGAGCACAGGCCATCTGACCTTCAGAAATGTAGGTAAGTGGTGATGGTGTCCCTAACACTTTCTGACCGTGTATTTGGTACAGCTATTCCGTTTAGAATAATAGGGTCCTCACCAATTCTAGTAACCATGATCGGGGGTAGCCTATAATCGGTACTTAATGTGAGACATGGCTGGTATCAAGGTATGTGATAATGAGGGCCTAAACAACAGCCCAGGCCATCTGATCTTCAGATAGATAGGTAAGTGATGATGGTATCAATAATACTTAAGACAATTTTATTGCATGCTATTGAGGTATGAAAATGTAGAGTCCTTACCATTCTAGAAACCATGGGTTTTCATTTTTTTATATTTTAGAGAAAATTTATATTTATTCATTAGAGTGCTGAGTGAGCATGTGTTCAGGTAGCAGTCACGGTGTTCCACAACACAGAGGTAACGTGGGGATTTTGTAGGTGTCCATCCACCAAATGATGGCCTCGTGACAATGGTATTAACCTTGGGGTACTGGAAGTATCCATGTCTAGTTGATGTGTCCCATAATGATAGAAATAACCAAGAGTATTTACACATACCGTGGTAGAAGAGGTTGTGTCCTTAGACACATTTGTTAAATTTTTTTCAGGTACCGGTTAAGAGATCACAGTTAAGCTCTCAGTGGACATCAGTGGGATTTTGCTCTTAATCAGGTAAAGATGCAGACCTCACAATGCAGACCTCAGATCTGATCCTCAAATATCTAGGTAAGTGAGGATAGTGTCCCTAACACTTGTGTTACCATATTTTTTTGCTGGTATCTCATTACAGTCTTTGATAGTATACAAATATGGAATTATGTTACATTAACCCATGGGAGACCTTCTTTATTTCAGATATCTAGAAATGAATGATGTTATAGAAACTCTTTTATTAACCTCTTATTTGGCATGTATGCTGTTAAGTTCATTTGTTCATAAGAACACTAGTAAGCATGAGATTTTACTATCTTCTTGTTTAGAACTAATGTGTATTTAACATTCGCAGTGATAGGTTTGCAGGCATCCAAGTAATTTATCTTATTCTCCATCACACCTAATTGCCCATGGGATTGATTGATTTATTCATTTATTTTTGGCCGCGCCATGCAGCGTGCGGGATCTTAGTTCCCCGACCAGGGATCGAACCCATACCCCGTGCAGTGGAAACATGGGGTCTTAACCACTGGACCACCAGGGAAGTCCTCGACCATGGGATTTTTGCAGGCATCCGTCCAAGAGAGGATGATGTCTTTTTCTAAGGTATGACTCTGGACTTCTGCAAGTATGCAGGCAACATTGATGGGTCCTGAAATCGTATAAGTGACAAAGGGAATTTGCAAGTGTTCAGGTAGAATAAGATGTGTACCAAACACATTTTTCACGATGTGTTTTTCAGATTCATGTCAAGATGTCGTGGTGAGCTTATAAATGATAGTGAACATGGAATATCAAGGTAAGTGATGATTTGGTCCTAAACCACAGCACAGACCATCTGGTCTTCATATATATAGGTAAGGGGTGATATATCCCTGACACTTCTTGTTACCATGATTTTTACAAGTATTCAAGTAATAAATGATAGATTCCTAACCAATTCTTATAACCACTGGTTTCCACATCTTACATTTTAGGGAAAAATTATGTTTAACTCTGTGATCGCTGAGGTATTGTACGTATCCAGGTAATTATCATGGTCTTCCCCATCCCCGCCCCCAGGTGGTAATCATGGGATTTTTATAGGGGTTTTGCAAGAAATTATGATGTTATCTGATAATGGTATTGACCTTGAATTAATCCAAGTATCCAGATAGACTTGATATGCTCTGTAATGATGGAGTCACCATGGTTATTTGCATATGTTCTGGTAAAAAAAAGTTGTGTCCTTTAACATATATTTCACAAGGTAGTTGTCAGGTTCCTATCAAGATACCATGATAAATTAAACAGTGGTCATTAACAGGGGGACATTTCTGATATCTAGGTAAGTGATGATCTTCATATCAGAGACCATCTGATCTTCATATATCCACGTAAATGATGTTGGATCACTTACATGGGTTTTATGTGTGAGTTCTTAGCAGGTAGTCAGGTAAGAAATGATAATGTTTTGCCAGTTCTAGTGACCGTGTTATTCTGCGGTTTTATATTTCACAGAAAATGTATGTTTAACCCTGTGAGTATTGAGTAATCTGCATTTACTCAGGTAACTATCCTGGAATTCTGCTTCATAATAGTAACCATGGGGTTTTGTAGATGTAAAGTCAAGAGTTGATGGTGTCTCTAAATATGGCTAGACCTTGAATACTGCAAAAATCTAGTTGATGTGTCCCGCAGTGGTGGAAGTGAAGAAGGTTATTTGCAGGAATTCATGTGGGAAATGTGTGTCCGTAGATAAAACATTTGTCACAATGTGTTTTTCAGGTTCCAGTCAAGAGATCATAGTGAACCTCATCATCATCATCAAGAGACTTTGCATGAATCCCAGTAAGTGATGATGTGAGCCTTAAGCACCTTACAGATCATGTGATCTCCAGATTTAGGTAAATGCGGATGATGTCACAGTAGTAACCATGGGATATTTGCAGGTGTGCAGTGAAGAGTTGATGGCGTCTCTAACAGTGGTGTAGAACTTGGACTACTGCAAATATCAGGTAGGTCGATAGGTCCTACAGTGATGGATGAGGAAGGTCATTTAAGGTATCCAGGTGAAAATGTGTCTCCCTGGACACATTTGTCACAATGTATTTTTCAGGGTCCAATCAAGAGACCATGGTGACTTCATAAGTGATTGTTAACAGAGACTTTGCTTATATCCAGGTAACTGATGATGTGTCTTTAAGCCCCCTTCAAATATCTGATCTTCAGATTTCTTGGTAAGTGAGGATGGTGTGTCTAACATTTGTGCACCATGTTTTTTTTTTTAAAGATATTCAGGTAAGAAGTGACACTGTCTCAACCAAATCTATTAAGCATTAGACCTTACAGGATGAGAATTTAAATATAATGTATGTTGAACCTAGGTAGTGCTAGAGGTATATGCAGGTAAGGGACCCTACAGGTCCATACCACAGTACTGATCAGGAGATTTTTACATGTGCCCTGCAGAGAGGTGGTGGTGTCTCTAAGAACATTATTGGCCTTGAAGTACTGCCAGGTTGATGGTTCCCTCATTGATGAAAGTGACCAAGATTATTTGCAGGTGTCATTGTAGAGCAAGTTGTTTTCTTAAATGTATTTGTCATGTATATTTTTTTGAGATTCCAGTCAAGGAATCATGGTGAATCTAACAGTGGTCATTACCAGGACATTGCTAGTAACCAGGTGAGTGATAAAGTGGGTCTTACTACAATGCAGACTGTCTGATCTTCAGTATCTAGCAAGTGAGGATGATGTCCCCAACATATTTGTTATCATGTTTATTGCCGGTATCTCATTAAGGTCTTTGTTAGTAAGGACGTATGATATTATGGGATATTAACTCATTAGAGACTTTAGTTGTTTCCACACATCTAGGTAATTAATTAGTGACGTTCCCATGATTCTTATAATAACCTTGCTTTTGGCATGTATACAGTTAAGAAATTAATTCTTCCTGAACAACACTAGTAAGCAAGAGCATTAACTGTATTCTTGTTTAGAAATAATGTGTTTTTTATACTCGTGATAATAGATATGCAAGTATCCAAGTAATTTATCACATTGTCCATCACAGCGATATTGACCATAGAATTTTTACAGGTATCCCTTCAAAAAAAGAAGGTACCTCTTACTAGGGTTGGACCTTGGAGTTCTGCAGTTACCCAGCTAACACTGATGAGTTACAAAATGATACAACTGACCAAGGGAATGTTTTCGGTGTACAGGTAGAACAGGACATGTACTGAACATTTCCCACAACACGTTTGTCAGGTATTTCAATGGTAGTTAACAAGGCACCTAGCAGGTATGGAGGTAAGTGATGATTTGGACCTAAACAATAGCATAGATCATGTGATCTACATATATTTAGGTAAGTGATAGGAAGTGTCTCTCACACTTCTTGTTAGAATGATTTCTTTGCAGGTATTCAGGTAAGAAATGATAGAGTTCTTACCAATTCTAGTAACCATGTGTTCATACTTTCATATTTTACAGAAAAGTTATGTTTACCAGTGTCAGTGTTCAGGGATTGATCGTGTTGGTAATTGGAGTTTCTCACCACACTGGTAAGGATAGGATTTTTGCAGGTGTCCAGTGAAGAATGATGGTCTCTCATGACCATGGTATTAACCTTGATTTAATGCTAGTATTCAGGTAGAGTTGATGTGTTAGGTAATAATAGAAGTGAACAGGGTGATGTGCAGGTGTACTGGTAGAACAGGTTGGGTCCTTAAACACATTTTATCCATGTGTTTTTTCAAGTTCCTGTGAAGAGAACACAGTGAACCTGAGAATGATTGTTAATGGAAGCTTGCTCATAACCAAGTAACTGAAAAGTGGGTCTAACCACAATGTAGACTATCTAATTTTCAATATCCACCTAAGTGTTGTTGGTGTCCTAACACTGGTGATACCATACTTTGGTTTTGTTTTTGGTTTTTTTTTTGCAGGTATCCTGTTAAGGTCTTTGCTAGTATACAGATATGAGATGATGTGGCACTAACTTATTAGAGACTTTGTTATTTTCAGATCTCTACATAATTAATGTTTTCAAGGCTCTTAAATTTACTTTGTTTTTGGCATGTATGCAGTTCAGAAATTAACATGTCCCCAATAATATTACTAAGAATAAGATGTTATTATTTATTTGGAAGCACTGTATATTTAACACTTGGAATGATCCTGCAACATATATGTATCCAGGTGATCTATCATATAGTCGACCACTGCTTTATTGACTCTGGAATTTTTGCAGGTATCCCTTCAGGAGAGCAAGGAGTCTCTTTCTAGGGTATGACATTGCAGTTCTGCAAGTACACAGGTAACGTTGATGGGATACAAAATGATACCGTTGACTGAGGAAATCTGATGGTGTACCCTAGAATAATATGGATATCACACACATTCTCTGAATGTGTTTTCAGACTCCTGTCAGGACACGATGGTGAGCTACCAGTGGTAGATAACAGGGGACGTTGCTGGCATCTAGGTAAGTGATGATGTGGGCCTAAAGCACATGACAGACCATGTGTTCTTCCTGTACGTAGGTAAGTGATGATGGCGTTCCTAACGCTTCTCGTTAGCGTGATTTTGTTGCAGGTGTTCAGGTAAGAAGTTCTAAGAGTCCTTACAAATTCTAGTAAACACGAGTTTACACTTTTCGTATTTTAGTTAGAATTAGTTTAATCCTGTAAGTATTGAGGAGTCGTTCACCTCCAGGTAGTTGTTGTGACATCTCTCCGCTGTCGTATCCATAAGATGTTTGCAGGTACCCAGGTAGGTGCCACTGGTCTCTCCTGACAACAGTGTTGACCTTGAATGGATGCAAGGAGCCAGGTAGAGTTGATGTGTTCCTTAATAATGGAAGTGAACAAGGTTAGGTGCCGGCGTCCTGGTAGAGCAAGTTGTGTGTTGAACACATTTGTTGCATGTATTTCATCAGGTTCCTGTTAGGAGAACAGGGTGAACCTTATGGTTACTAGCGTAACACTTAAACAGGTAAGTGTTAAAGTGCGTCTAACCACACTGCAGACCTTGTGATCTTCAATATCTAGGTAAGTGCGGATGCTGTTCCTAACAGTTGTGTTTATGTCTTTTTTTTTTGCAGGTATCATGTTCCTATCTTTGCTTGTTATGCCAGTATGAGATCATGTGATATTCACTGATTCAAGACGTTCTTATATTCAGATATGTACATAATGTCTGATTTCAGTGTCTCATATTGACTTTGTGTTTGACATGTGATCTGTTAGGAATTTAATGTGTCCCTAATAATACCGGTAGGGATGAGATTTTTAGTAGTCTCCTTTAGAGGTAATATGTATTCAACACAGTAGTGAGAGATGGATTTGCAGATGGGACCTTGCTGGTGTCCAGGTAAGTGATGATGTGAGCGTAAAGCACAGCACAGGCCTTCTGACCTCCGGATATCTTAGTAAGTAAGGATGTGTCCTAACACTTCCTGTTACCATGGGGTTTTTTTCAGGGATTAGGGTAAGAAATAATAGTGTCTTTGCCAATCTGGAAAACAGTAGTTTTCCCTTTTATATTTTAGAGAAAGTTTAACACTCTTAAGTGTCGAGGGATTGCACATATGCAGATATTTATTATGGTTTTCCCACCACACTACTTCCCATAGGGTTTTTCAGATGGTCAGTCAAGATACTATGGCTTTCCAACCTTGGTGTTGACCTTGGAGTACTGCAAGGATCCAGATAGAGTTGATGCGTCTTATAATGATAACATAATCAAAGTGTCCTGGTAGGAAGGCCATATCTCATGTCTTTTCCAGGTTACTGTCCAGACATCACTCTGAACCTAGCATTGGTGTCAACGGGCGACACTGTTGGGGGGCAGCTGTGTGACGATCTCGGCTTCACCCACAGCACAGGCTATCTGACCTGCGCATATGTAGGTAAGTTATGAGTGTGAGCCTGACACTTGTTACAATGACTTCTTTGCAGGTATTCAGGTAAGGACAGATTCCTTTCCAGTTCTTAAAACATTAGCTTTCAGTTTTCATATACCTACGTACATGAAGATCAGACCATCTGTTTTTCATGTACGTAGGTAAGTGTTGATGGCATTCCTAACACATCTTGTTAGCTAGATTTTGTTGCAGGTATTCAGGTAAGAAATGCTAAAAGTTCTTAATAATTGTAGTAACCATGAGTTCACGTTTTTTACGTTTTAGAGGCTAGTGATATTTAACCCTGTGAATGTTGTAGGTTGATCATATCTTGTAAGTGTTTTGAAGTTGCCACCACAGTCGTAACCATCGGTTTTTTGCAGGTGTCCAGTTAAGAGGTGAAAGTCTTACCCGACATTGTTGTTGACCTGAATTAACGCACGTACCCAGGTAGAGTTGATGTGTTCCATAATAATGGAAGTAAACCAGGTTAGGTGCAGGTGTCCTGGTAGAACAAATTTTAATCTTTTTCTTTTTAATTAATTCAGTTATTTAATTTTGGCTGCGTTGGGTGTTTGCTGCTGCCTGTGGGCTTTCTCTAGTTGCGGCAAGCAGGGGCCACTCTTCATTGTGTTGCTCAGGCTTCTCATTATGGTGGCTTTTCTTGTGTGGAGCACGGGCTCTAGGCACGTGGGCTTCAGTAGTTGTGGCTCTTGGGCTCTAGAGAGCAGGCTTAGTAGTTGTGGCGCATGGGCTTAGTTGTTCTGCGGCATGTGAGATCTTCCCGGATCAGGGCTCGAACCTGTGTCCCCCTGCATTAGCATGTTGATTCCTAACCACTGCGCCACTCGGGAAGTCCCACAAATGGTATATTTAAACACATTTGTTGAATGTGTTTTTTAGGTTCCTGTCACGAGATCACTGTGAACATAACAGTGGTTGCTAACAGAATCTTGCTTTCAACCAGGTAAGTGATAAAGTGGATCCTACCACAGTGAAGACCCTCTGATCTTCAATATGAAGGTAAGTAAGTATTGTGTCCCAAACATTCGTGTTACCATGTTTGTTTTCAGTTATTAGTATACAAGTATGAGATGTTGTGATGTTCACTCATTAAAGACATTCTGATTTTTAGATATCTGTGTAATTAATTTTTGAGACTCTAATATTTACCTTGTTGTTGGCATGTGTGTAGTTAAGAAATTAATTTGACCCTAATTATATTAGTACAAATGAGATTTTTTTGTATTCTGTTTAGAGATGACATGTATTTAATACTTGTAGTGATGAACAGATATGCAGGTGATCCAGGTAGTTTATCATATTGCCATCATTGAGTTAGTGACCTTGGGAATTTTTTCAGGTATCCCTTCAAGAGAAGATGGTGTTTCTTCTCAGGAATTGACCTTGAACTCCTGCAACTAGCCAGGTAATGGGGATGGGTACCAAAATGGTACAAGGGACCAAGGAAATTTACAGCTTTAGAGGTAGGATGATTTATGTGCCCCAAACATATTCCACACTGTGTTTTTCAGATTCATGTCAAGACATCCTGGTGAGCGTATTAATGGTAGTTATTGTGGGTCATTGCTGGTGTGGAGATAGGTGCTGGTGCGGGGCTACACCACAGCACATTCCCTCTGACCTTCGTATACCTAAGGAAGTAATGATGTGTCCTCCTATGTCTTGTTACCATGATTTTTGAAGGTATCGAGGTAGGGAATGATAGTCTTTACCGCTTCTAGATACCATGAGTTTTCATTTGTTCTATTTCTGGAAATGTTCACTTTTACCCGTGTGAAAGCTGAGGTATTATGTGAATACAGGTATTTATCATGGCGTTCCCCATCACAGTACTAGTCATAGGATTTGTACAGGTGTCCAGTCAAAGAAGGACATTTTATCTGACGTTGGTGTTGACCTTGGATTGCTGCAAGTATGCAGGTAGATGGATGCGTCTCCTAATGATGAAGTGACCACCATTATTTGTGGGTGTCCTGGTAGAAAACGTTGTGTCCTTTAACAGGCATTTCATATTACCTTTCTAGGTTTGTGTGAAGAGATCTTGATTAAACTAACCATGCTCATTAATGGGGGACATTGCTTGTGTACAGGTAGGTGACCATATGGACTAAACCAGATATGGAGTAAACCAGAGCACAGGTCATTTGATATTTACATAGCTGGGTAAGTTATGATAGTTTCCCTAACAGCTGTTGTTACCATTTTTCTTTGCAGATATTCAGGTAGGAAATGACTGTTCTTACCAATTCTAGAAACCATGAGTTTTCATTTATCTTATTTTAGAGAAAATTTTTAATGAGCCATGTGAGTGATGAGCACTTGCCATATTCGGGTATTGTCATGATGCTCGTAACCATGAGACTTTGCAGGTGCCCCATGATGAAATGCTGTCATATTTGACAATGCCCTCGACCTTGGCGTACTACAAGTATTCGGGTAGAGTTGATATTCTCATGGTGAAGGAAATGTCTAAGGTCGTTTGAAGGTGTCCTGCTACGAGTTCTGTCCTTTTGAACCTGTAGCATGTGTTTTTCAGGGTCCCGTCAAGAGATCAAGATAAAATGAATGGTTGTTATAGGGGGTCCTTTCTGGTGTCCATGTAAGTGATGATGTGCACCTTCGCCACGTCGGAGCATCCTGCATTCACATCTCTAGGTAAGTGGTGTTGATTGGCTAAACTTGTTTTCCCATGTGATTCATTTCAGGTCTTCAGGTAAGAAATGATAGCGTTTTATCAATCCTAGCAGTCATATTAACCTACTGTTTTATATTTTTGAGAATTTATTTTGAACCCTGTGAGTGTTGAGCGATTCCCGGGTATGAACGCAATGATGACCGAGCTTGTGGCACAGTAGTGACCGTGGCGTTTCTGCAGGTGAGCAGGGAAAAGAGGATGGAGTTTCTAACAGTGGCATAGACCTTGGAGGACTGCATGAACCCAGGGAGAGCTGATGGCAGGTCCTGCACGGAAGGCAGTGAATGAGGTTATCTGCAGGGTCCTAGTAGAAAAGGCATGTCCATAGACATATTTTACAGTGTGATTTTCAGGTTCCTGCAAAGACATCCTGGTAAAGATCATAATGATCGATAACAAGCCTTGATTGTATTGAGGTAAGTGATGACGTGGACCTTTAGCCCCCTTCAAACCATCTGATCTTCAGATACGTGGGAAAGTGTGGATGGTGTTCCTAGTGTTTCTATTCCTGTGTTTTTATGCAGGTATGCAATTAAGAAATTATGTTTCCCAATCAGTGATAGTAGCATTAGCCACTTTTTTTAGAGTGTACATATAACGTGTGCTTAACCTCAGTTGTGACAGAGGAATCTGCAGGTGGCAGCTAAGTTATCCTAGTTCGGATTCACAGTATTGACCATGAGATTCCTACAGGTGCTCAGAGAAATCTGTCTCTAGCACTGATGTTGACATTGAAGTTCTGAAAGGTTCAGATAGGGTTGATGGTTCCCTGAATGATGTAAGTGACTAAGATTATTTGCTGGTGCCATTTTTTCTTGCACTGATTTGTTTGATTTTGTTGTTGTTTTCTTCGGGTTTTTTCTTTTTCGTGTCACACAAGTGTTGTCCTTCAGTCCTTAAACACATTTGCCGTGGATGATTTTACATGTTCCAGCAGTTCTGATACCACAGTGGACGTAACAGTGCTCATGAATGGGACCTTGCTAGTTGACAGGTATTTGATAAAGTGGCTTTTACCCCAGTACAGGTCATTTGACCTCAGACACCTAGGTAAGTGAGCATGCGGTCTCTTCACACAGTGTTACCGTGGTTTTCTGCAGGGATCCTGTTAAGGTCTTTGATGGTGAACAGGTATGAGATGACGTGACAATAACTCAGAGACATTCCCAATATCAGTATTTACAAAATGAATGTTTTTGAGACTCTTAAATTTACCTAGTTTTTTCCATATATGTGGTTACGAAGTTCATACGTCCCTAATAATACTCATAAGATTCTTATGTCCTTCTTTAGAGGTAACAGGTACTTAACTACTAATGAAAGATGCAGGGATTCTTGTAATTTATCATGTTGGCATCACAGCATTACTAGCTCAGGGGTTATTGCAGGGAGCCCTTCTGAGAAGAAGGTGTCTCTTCCTAGGGTTTGACCCCAGTGTCTGCAGGCCAGTGTCCAGGTAGTGTTGATGTGTACCAAAATCATACCAGAAGTGACCAAGGGAATCTGGGGGTGTAGAGGTAGAACGACATGTGTACCAACTACATTTACTGCAGTTTGTTTTGCAGATTCAGGATAACACATCACAGTAAGCGCATCAGTGGTGGTGAACATTGCAGCGTGTTGGTGTGGAGGTAAGTGATGATGATGTGTGTATAAACCACAACACAGACGATCAGCATTCACATATCTAGGTAATGCTGAGGTGTCTTCACGCTTCTTGTTATCATGACTGTTTTGCAGGTAGTCAGGTAAGAAATTGTAGACACCTTACACATCTAGCAACCATGTTATCCTATAGTTTTATATTTTAGAAAACTTGATATTTAACCATCTGATTGTTGAGTGACAGATATCCATGTAATCCTCGTAGAGCTATGAGTCACAGTACTAACCAAGGTTCCATGCAGGTGTAAATGCAGGAGATAATGGTCTGTGTAACAGTGGCCTAGGCCTTGGAGTATAGCAAGATTCCAAGTAGGTTTGCTGAGTCCTGCAGTGATGGTCATGACAGGGTTATCTTCAGGGTCCAGGTAGTAAGTAAACTTGTGTCCATAGGCACATTTGTCACAATGTGTTTTCCAGGTTCCTGTCTAGGGATCATGGAGAACTTCTTAATGATCATTAAAGGGACATGGCTTTTATCCAAGTAAGTGATAGTGTGCGCCTTTTGCAGGTGACAGGCCATGTGATCTTCAGATATCTGGGTAAATGAATATGATTTCCCTAACACAGTGTTATCCTGTCATTTTGGAAGTGTTTTGTTAAGTCCTTTCCTAATATGCAGGTATTAGGTTATGTGACTTTAGCTCATTAGAAAGCTTCTTATTTTCATATGTGTGAATGATGATGCTTTCAAGACTACTTTAAGTATGGCTTTGGCACGTATGCAGTTCAGAAATTAAATTCACCCCAACAATACCAGTGAGCAGGATATTTGACTGTATTCTTGTTTAGGGATTATGGGGGGGGTTGTTTTTTTTTTTTTTGTGGTACGCAGCCACTGTTGTGGCCTCTCCCGTTGCGGAGCACAGGCTCCGGACGCACAGGCTCAGCGGCCATGGCCCACGGGCCCAGCCGCTCCGTGACATGTGGGATCCTCCCAGATCAGGGCACGAACCCGTGTCCCCTGCATCGGCAGGCGGACTCTCAACCACCGTGCCACCAGGGAAGCCCGGGTTTATGGGTTTTATATACACAGAGTGCTAGATGGATCAGTAGATGGCCAGGTGGTTTCTCATACTGCCCATCAGTGGTTGTTATTCACCCTGGGATTTTTGCCGGCATCCCTTCAAGAGAGGAAGGTATGTCTTATTAACATTTAATCTCAGATATCCAGTTATCCATGGAAGGCCGATGTGTCTTGAAATGATAGAATTGAACAAGGAATTTGTGGGTGTCCCAGTGGAATAAGATGTATACCAAACACAATTTACACAATTTTTTCAGCTTCATGTAAAGACATCACAGTGAACCTATCAACAGCAGGTAACAAGGCACATAGCAGGTATTGAGGTAAGTGATAATTTGGGCCTAAACCACAGCCCAGATCATGTGATCTTCACACATATGAGTAAGTGATGATTGTGTCCCTAACACTTGTGCTCCCCTATTTTTGTTTTTTGCAGGTATTCTGTTCAGGTCTTTGGTGGTACATAGGTATGAGATGTGACATTAACTCATTAGAGGATTGCTTATTTTCACATATCTATGTAATTATCTGATATTTACCTTGTTTTTTGGCAAGTGTAAGCCAAATTAATTTGTCCCTAGTAATAGTAGCAAGTGGTAATTTTTACTGTATTCTTGTACAGAGATAACGTGTATTTCTCACTTGTAGTGGTAGACAGATTGCAAGCATCCAGGTAGTTTGTCATATTGTTCTAACTGCGTTATTAACCGTGGGATATTTGCAAGTAGCTGTTTGTGGGAGGAAGGTGTGTGTTACTAGAGTTTGACCTCAGAGTTCTCCAAGTATCCAAGTAATGTTGAATGGTCCCAAAATGATACAGATGACAAGGGAATTTGCAGGTGCACAGGTAGAACGAGACACTGTACCAAGCACATTTTTCACACTGTGTTTTTCAGGGCTTGCCAAGAGATCAGGCAGTGAGCCTCTCTATGGCCGTTGATGGCGGGACATCGCTGGTGTTGAGGTAAGTGATGGCGTGGGCCTAAACCATCCAGTCTTCCTGTACGTAGGTAAGTGATGACAGGTGTCAGTGCTGCTTGTCACCGTGACTTTGTTGCAGGTGCTCAGGTAAGAAATGAACAGGTAGTCTTTACCAAATCTAGAGACTATGAGTTTTCACTTTTTATATGTTAGGGAAAATTTATGTTTAACACTAGGAATGCCCAAGGGTTACAGGTATACAGGTATTTATCATGATTTTCCCCACCACAGTACTACCCATAGGATTTGTATAGGTGTCCAGTCAAGAAATGACAGTTTTCCAACCTTGGCATCAACCTTGGATTACTGTAAGTATCCAGGTAAAGTTGATATATATCCAAACGATTAAGTGAGCGAGATTATTTGCAGGTGTCCTGGTAGAAAAAACTGTGCCCGTAACAAATGTTTCAAAACATGTCTTTCACGTTTCCTTCAAGAGATCACAGTGAACCTAACATTGGTCGTGGATGGTGGGACATGGCTGGGATGCAGGTAAGTGACGATATGGGCCTCAACCACAGCACAGGCTTTCTGATCTCCAGGTAGCCAGGTAAGTGATGATGATATCCCTCACGCTTGTTACCATGATTTCCTTGCAGGTGTTCAGATAAGAAATGATGCATCCCTTACCAGTTCTAGAAACCAGGAGTTTTCATTTATTATATTTTAAAGAAACTTTTTGTCTTTCTCTGTGAGTGTTGAGTAATTTCACATAACCATGTAATTAGCATGATGGCCCCAGCCATGGTAGTGACCATGGAAATTTTGCATGTGTTCCCTTAAGAAATGTCAGCTTACCTGAGAATATTCCTGACTGGGCTTACTGCCAGTATTCAGTTAGAGCTGATGTTCTCATAATGATGAAAGTAGTGAATGTTCTTTGCAGGTGTCATGTTAGAACAAGTCGTGTCCTTTCACACATATATCATAATACCTTTTTCAGGTTCATGTCAAGAGATTGTGGTGAACCTGACAATGTTTGTTTTCAGAGACATTTCTGTTATCCAGGTAAGTGATGATAGGCACTTTCACCCCATAGAGACCATCCAGTCTTCATATGCTTAGGTAAGTGATATTTGTTCCTGTTTTGCCATGGCATTTTGAGGGCTAGGTTTTCAGGTAAGAATTGATAGTGTCTCACCAATTCTGGAAGCCATGTTATCCTCCTGTTCTTTATTTTATAAAAAATTTATGTTTGTGTAATTGTTGAGAGACTTGCAGATATCCAGGTAATTTTTATACAGCTGCGTGTCACAGTAGTAATCATGGTTTTCTTTTGCAGGTGAGCATCCAAGGGGTAATGCTGTGTCTAGCAATGGCCTAGACCTTGGAGTTACTGCAAGATTCCAGGTAGATTTGATGAATCCTGGAAGAGTGGTGGTGACAGGGTTATCTTCAGGGTCCAGGTAGTAAAGGTGGGTCCATAGACACATTCGTCACAATGTGTTTTCCAGTTTCCTGTTGAGAGGTCATGATGAACCTCATAATGATATGAAAGGGACATGGCTTGCATCCAGATAAGTGATAAGGTGGGCCTTTTGCACACAACAGACGATCTGATCTTCAGATATCTAGGGAAGTGTGGATATTGTTCCTAACTGTTGTGTTACCATCCTTTTTTGCAGGTATTCAGGTAAGAAATGTTGTCCCAACGAATGCTAGTAAGCATTAGCCCTTATGATTTTAGAGATTAAATATAACGTGTGTTTTTCCTTAGGAATGACAGAAGGATATGTAGGTATCCAGGTCAGTTATCATTTTGTTCATCACTTTTTTGTTTACCATGGCTTTTTGCAGTTATCTCGTCAAAGAGAGGATTGTGTCTCTAACTAGGGTGTTGACATTGAACTCTTACAAGTTTCTGGATACATTTGATGGGCCTCATAATTTTTTTTTTTTTTTTTGCGGTACGCGGGCCTATCACTGTTGTAGCCTCTCCCGTTGTGGAGCACAGGCTCCGGACGTGCAGGCTCAGCAGCCATGGCTCATGGGCCCAGCCGCTCCATGGCATGTGGGATCTTCCCAGACCAGGGCACGAACCCACGTCCCCTGCATCAGCAGGCGGACTCTCAACCACTGCGCCACCAGTGAAGACCCAGAAATCTCTTGAATCCCTATACCCTAATGATGAAAAATCTGAAAGAGAATTAAGGAAATAGTCCCATTTACTATTGCAACAAAAAGAATAAAATACCTAGGAATAAACCTACCTAGGGAGACAAAAGACCTGTATGAAGAAAACTATAAAACACTGATGAAATAAATTAAAGATGATACAAACAGATGGAGAGATATACCATGTTCTTGGATTGGAAGAATCAACATTATGAAAATGACTATACTACCCAAAGCAATCTACATATTCAGTGCAATCCCTATCAAACTACCAATGGCATTTTTCACAGAACTAGAACAAAGAATTTCACAATTTGTATGGAAACACAAAAGACCCCGAATAGCCAAAGCAATCTTGAGAAAGCAAAACGGAGCTGGAGGAATCAGGCTCCCGGACTTCATACTGTACTACAAAGCTACAGTAATCAAGGCAGTATGGTACTGGCACAAAAACAGAAATAGAGATCAATGGAACAGGATAGAAAGCCCAGAGCTAAACCCACACACATATGGTCACCTTATTTTTGATAAAGGAGGCAAGAATATACAATGGAGAAAAGACAGCCTTTTCAGGAATTGGTGCTGGGCAAACCAGACAGCTACATGTAAAAGAATGAAATTAGAACACTCCCTAACACCATACACAAAAATAAACTCCAAATGGATTAAAAACCTAAATGTAAGGCCAGACACTATCAAATTCTTAGAGGAAAGCATAGGCAGAACACTCTATGACCTAAATCACAGCAAGATCCTTTTTGACCCACCTCCTAGAGTAATGGAAATAAAAACAAAAATAAACAAATGGGACCTAATGAAACTTCAAAGCTTTTGCACAGCAAAGGAAACCATAAATAAGATGAAACGACAGCCCTCAGAATGGGAGAAAATATTTGCAAATGAAGCACCTGAGAAAGGGTTAATCTCCAAAATTTACAAACAGCTCATGCAGCTCAATATCAAAAAAACAAACAACCCAATCCAAAAATGGGCAGAAGACCTGAATAGACATTTCTCCAAAGAAGATATACAGACTGCCGACAAACACATGAAAGGATGTTCAACATCACTAATCATTAGAGAAATGCAAATCAAAACTACAATGAGGTATTACCTCACACCTGTCAGAATGGCCATCGTCAAAAAATCTACAAACAGTAAATGCTGGAGAGGGTGTGGAGAAAAGGGAGCCCTCTTGCACTGTTGGTGGGAATGTAAATTGATACAGCCACTATGGAGAACAGTATGGAGGTTCTTTAAAAAACTAAAAATAGAACTACCATACAACTCAGCAATCCCACTACTGGGCATATACCCTGAGAAAACCATAATTCCAAAAGAGTCACGTACCACAATGTTCATTGCAGCTCTATTTACAACAGCCAGGACATGGAAACAACCTAAGTGTCCATCATCAGATGAATGCATCAAGAAGATGTGGCACATATATACAATGGAATATTACTCAGCCATAAAAAGAAACAAAATTGAGTTGTTTGTAGTGAGGTGGATGGACCTAGAGTCTGTCATACAGAGTGAAGTGAGTCAGAAAGAGAAAAACAAATACCATATGCTAACACATATATATGGAATCTAAGAAAAAAAAAGTTCTGAGGAACCTATGGGCAGGACCGGAATAAAGACGCAGACGTAGAGAATGGACTTGAGGACATGGGGAGGGGTAAGGGTAAGCTGGAACGAGGTGAGAGAGTGGCATGGACTTATGTATACTACCAAATGTAAAATAGGTAGCTAGTGGGAAGCAGCCTCATAGCACAGGGAGGTCAGCTCTGTGCTTTGTGACCACCTAGAGGGGTGTTTTAGGGAGGGTGGGAGGAAGATGCAAGAGGGAGGATATATGGGGATATATGTATATGTATAGCTGATCCAGTTTGTTATAAAGCAGAGACTAACACACCATTGTAAAGCAATTATACTCCAATAAAGATGTTAAAAAAAATTTCAAAAACAAGATATATTGGGCTTCCCTGGTAGTGCAGTGGTTGAGAGTCCGCCTGCTGATGCAAGGGACACGGGTTTGTGCCCCAGTCTGGGAAGATCCCACATACCACGGAGCAGCTGGGCCCGTGAGCCATGGCTGCTGAGCCTGCGCTTCCGGAGCCTGTGCTCCGCAGCGGGAGAGGCCACAACAGTGAGAGCACCGTGTACCGCAAAAAAAAAAAAAAACCCAAAAAACAAAAAACCATATATATATATATATATATATATATATATATATATATATTGAGTTCTTAGGCCCTTTTCTAGGTACTTGATAGTCTGTGTCAGTCGAGGTCCTCCAAGGAGTGGATGCCAAGAGGAAATGATCAATGGAGCGTGCTAGAGGCATATTGGGGAAACCCTTGTGCAGGATGGAGTGGAGGAAACAGTAGCAGGCCAGGGGGGTCTTCCGGCCGCGGTACAGGTCTGATGCCGGTGAGAGGAGGCAGGGAAGGGAGCAGGTGCTCTGGGGAGGGCGCCCTCAGGCGGTGGTGCAGTCTACAAAGTCTTGGGCCATATCAATGGGTCATCTTCAAGCTCATCTCCCATCAGAGGAGTCTCTTGTCCCCCAGCAGTGGGCCTGAAAGGGTGTCTCTGCTGTGCTTCATTGTTGCCCACTTGCAGCCTAGGGGAAGCACAGCCTCAGTGCAAACCCACGGGAGGATCCAGAGGTGAGGCTGTGAAACACTTAGGCTCCCAGCAGCAGATCCTCTAGAAGGATCTCTGGCTGGTGCATGTCCATGGTCACCACACAGCTATCATGTTCAAAGCTCACAACCCCTCTTCCAAGCATTTTATAATCTCCAGTTAGCAAAAGGGGAAACAGGGCTTAAATAAATTGCCCCAAAGCACTTGGCCCTGATTTGGTCCAGCCAGCTTCCAAAGCCAAGTTTTAAAGACCCCCAAACTGTGTTTTTTCTTCTCTCATGTGGTAGATTAAATTATTGTTCAGCAAGTATGTAGCCTCCTACCCCCACCAACTCCATGGGAGGGATCATTCTGCCCCATTGACGTGACCTTGGCATGTGTCTTGTTTGGGCCATGGAATGTGGGTATAAAGGACTGTGAGCCAGTTCTGAGCCTCAGCTTTGAGAGGCATCATGTGTTTGCCCTCATCTCTTCCAGGAGAAGCCATATCAGGAGAAGATCAGACGCCCAGTCAAACCCTGCCTGAAGCAAAGCAGTGTATCCCCCACCTAGCCAACCTGCAGATCCAAAAGTGAGCAATAAAGGCTTGTAGTTGTACATCACTGAGATTTGGGTGACTTCTTAGGCAGTATTACTTTGGCAAGAGCTGACTGATACATATCATGTTGCCAACAGAAGGAGTAATTGATGCTGCCTGAGGGAGATGGTAAAGACTTCATGGAGGAAGTAACATTTAAGCAGATTATTGTTTTGTTTTGTTTTGCGGTATGCGGGCCTCTCACTGTTGTGGCCTCTCCTGTTGCAGGGCACAGGCTCCGGACGCGCAGGCTCAGCGGCCATGGCTCACGGGCCCAGCCGCTCCGCCGCATGTGGGATCTTCCCGGACCGGGGCACGAACCCGTGTCCCCTGCATCGGCAGGCGGACTCTCAACCACTGCGCCACCAGGGAAGCTCCAGATCATTCTTAAAAATAATAAAATTCCATTTTTGAAAAAAGGTTTGTCTATTTTCATTATCAAAATTTTGGAAAATATGGCAAGTATTAAAAGGAAAGTCAAAGAGATTACATCTGTTGATATTTTTTATATTAGCGTCCTTCTCCATGCATACTATGCCTTTATACACTCTGGGACTTTGCCTTTTATGACCTAACTTACTATCATCAATCAGCATTCTTATTTATTTATTTATTTTTATTTTTGGCTACATTGGGTCTTCATTGCTGCATGTGGGCTTTCTCTAGTTACGGCGAGCAGGGGCTCCTCTTCATTGTGGTGCACAGGCTTCTCATAGCAGTGGCTTCTCTTGTTGTGGAGCATGGGCTCTAGGCATGCGAGCTTCAGTAGTTGTGGCACATGGGCTCAGTAGTGGTGGCTCACGGGCTCTAGAGCACAGGCTCAGTAGTTGTGGCACACGGGCTTAGTTGCTTCGTGGCATGTGGGATCTTCCCGGACCGGGGCTCGAACCTGTGTGCCCTACATTGGCAGGTGGATTCTTAACCACTGTGCCACCAGGGAAGTCCCAATTTGCATTCTTATATATGATCAAATATTCTTTGAAAACATAGTTTGTAATGGTTGCATAATATTCATGGCAGCACTAACTTGAGCTTCAAGGACAAGTTGAAGCACATCAGAAGGACATTCTTCCATTCATTTGTTTAAAATTATTTATTGAGTACTTGCTATGTGCCAGGCAGTGTTCAAGGTACTAGGAAAACAACTGTTACAAAGAGACAAAGCCGCAGTGTCTGTCAGCAGGTGGCCAATAAAGAAATCATAGCCTATCCATACAGTGCAAGACTACTCAGCAATAAGAAAGAGCTAACTACTGATATGGGCTGCAACATGGAGGAAGCTCAGAAACATTATGCTGAGTGAAAAGAGCCAGACACCAAGGGCTCTATGTTATGATTGCATTGTTATAAAACTCTAGATGATTCAAACAAATCTATAGTGACAGGAAGCAGACTAACAGGTGTGGGAGAGGAGGGGACAGGGAGGGAAGAAAGGAATTATAAGGGGCATGAGAAACCTTTGGGGGGGTAGATATGTTTATTATCTTGATTGGGGTAATGTGGTCATGAATGTATACATGTCAAAACTTTAAAAAAATTTTTAATTTTATATTGGAGTATAGTTGATTTACATTATTGTGTTACTTTCAGGTGTGCAGCAAAGTGGTTCAGTTATACACACACATATACTATCCTTTTTCAAATTCTTTTCCCATTTAGGTTATTACAGAATATTGAGTAGAGTTCCCTGTGCTGTACACTAGGTCCTTGTTGGTTATCTATTTTAAATACAGTAGTGTGTATATGTCAATCCCTAACTCCCAATTTGTCCCTCCCCCTTACCACCTTTCCCCTTTGGTAACCGTGAATTTGCGTATGTCTAAAGTTTAAATATGTGTGGTTTATTGCATGTCAGTCCCACCTCAGTAAAGCTGTTAAAAAAGTCATAGGAGTAGGGTGGGGTCTGACAAAGTGGAGGATAAGCATCCGGGCAGCAGGAAAAGCACGTACAAGGCAAAGAGGCATTTTATTTACTAAGCACATAAAACTTACCATCTCCTAGGCAATGTGGCAAAAGTTTTACAAATATTAACTCATTTTCTCCTCACAGCCTCCCTGGGAGGTAAGTACTATTAATGTCATCCCCACATTGCAGATAAAAGAAATTGGCGCAAAGATATTAAGTAACTTGGCCAAAGTCACGGAGTAATGGTCATAGCTGGGCTTTGCATCCGCAAACCTAGATTTAGAATCCTGCTTGAAATCTGATGACAAGCTGCCTTCCAGGAACATATCTGGTAGTATTCACAGGTATATTTGAAGAGCCAGGTGTCTGTAACCAAAAGTGAATGGAGAAGAGAAGAAGCAGAAGACCTTGGAAATGTAGGCTGGGGTCAGTTCATTTCAGTCTGAAAAGTCCAGTCATATAACGTGAAGATGTATTGGAAGGCTTCTGAATGGTATCTGTAGTTTGCATGGACTAATTTTCATTTATCATCAAATACTAATTATATCCTCATTGGAACTCATCTGAAAGTAACTTTTCCATCACTCTTATAAGGGACTTAGTCCCAGATGCACAAATTGATGAGACAATGTATTATGCTCCCCTGGTAGCTTAAGGTGACATTGCTCACAAAAAGAGCTGCTCCCTTTTGGAGCGGGCATTTGGAGGCTTCCCTTGGTACCCGCTTGGGGAGATGCAAATAGAAGAGAAAGGCAGCCTCCCCATGAGCAGTGACACCACGGCTTCTGCTTTTCTCTCTGGCTTTAACTCCGCTCTCTTACAAAATCTCCTTTGCTTGTCTAAAATCCTGAGGAGGGCATGACTGGTAATTGGGCTATCAAATGCCATTAAACCACAAAGCAGGCTACGAAGGTTCTTAAAGTTTATACCAACTACGAAATACACCTCGAGCAGCAGCTGTGCTGGGGACAGGAGCCTCCTGTCGCATGTCTTCCCAAATCCAGGCATTTATTGCTGCTCGTCTTGACTGGCCTGTGTCACTTCGTCTGCGAGCCCAGCCTGCAAATAGAAGACTCTCCTCAAGTCTTTTTCTCTCCTCTTCATTTCCTGCCAAAGCATGTCTCCAGAATCCTGAAGAGATGAATGAGCCATTGCGGGGGTTGCCTTGAGGGACTCAGGAGCTCATCCCTCACAGGGGCCAGCGAAGCAGACTAAGCTCCCGGTGTTGGTCTGCCCGGCTGCCATGACAAGATACCACAGGCTGCCTGGCTCAAACTTGAGGACTTGATTTCCTCACAGTTCTGGAAGCTGGCAATCCTAGATCAGAATGCCAACAGGGTCAGGTTCTGGTGAGAGCATTCTTCCGGCTTATAGATGGTGTCCTCACAGGGCCTTCCTTCAGTGCATGCGCAGGGAGAGAGATGGTCCCCCTCTTATAAAGCCACCAATCCTATTGGATTAGGACTCCACCCTTATGACCTCCTTTAACCCAAATTACCTCCTAAAGCCCCATCTCCAGATACCATTACATAGGGAATTAGGGCTTCAATGTATGAATTCAAGGGGGACGCAATTCAGATCATAGCACTCCCCCTCCTCCAGATTCAGTGCTGCATCCATTTGATAGAGTGGCCCCAGCATCCGTGCCTCTCCCCGTGTGAAAGCCACCCTTCCCCAACCCAGGCACTTGAGATTGTAAACTTGAGACCCATGCGTTAGATTTCAGCTTTCACAAATACTTTGTTCAGTGCACAGTTTTTAAACGAATTTAAATTAGCTGTCAACAGTTAAAACTTGGAATATAGCAAATCATCATTTGCATTCCCAGCTTTTCTTGAAGGAGATCTGCAGTGGACTGTGTTTTAGTCTTTGTATTGGCATTGATAGCTCCAAGTCAAGCTTGTGTCCAATGGCTAAAACATCAGGGCAGGACCTTATGGAATCTATGGGGGTTGGAGCCGAATTGCTTCTGGACTCATTTTATTTCTTCCACCCCTAATTAATTTTTTCTCCCCCTTTTCATCAAATTATTTATTTTTTGTTGCACCTTGCATTTATAATCCACTTCAAATTTAGGGGAAGATAAAACTAGTTATATGTATGTGTGTGTGTGTACATATATATGTACGTATGTGTGTGTGTATGTATACACATATATAAATATACACCCTCAATATCTGCTTGCTGCAAGAATGAATGAATGAATGAAAATGTGCTTGTATGTATATGTGTATTCTCAAAATGTACAAAGAGGACTCCTTATTGAATTCAGAAGTAAATATAGCATTTGAAAGGCAACTTACTGTTTAACAAAATCTTGAAAAGAACTAATACATAATAAAGGGAAAACGTCTCATTCATAAATTAATGAATCTGTATCGTAGTTTACAAGGCATGTACCCAGATACTATCTTATATATGGTTCATATCTGGGAGCCATCAGGGAGAGGAGGGCTTGACGCTTACAGCTGAGCTGTAAAAATAAGCTTATGATCTACAGCTCACATCAAGCCCGTTTGATGGTTTATCCCCATTCTGACACAGGCTCGAAGACATGGGTTCATGGGCAGTGCAAAGAGAAGAGAGAGATCTTCTTGAAATATTTGTCCAAGGCTGGTTCCTGGCATGTGTAAAACACTGTATCATTCAAGGAGTCTTCACATTAATGATCTCACTAGAGGCTCACAGGAAATGTTATTTCCATTTAACAAGTGTGGAAATTAAAGCATTATGAATGGTGTGCCAAGTTCACATGGCTATTTGGTGAAAGAGGTGGAGCTAAAACCCTGGACCTGACCACAAGCCCAGTTTTACTGTAGCAAGCTAGCCCAAAGTGTAGCCAGGGAACAAAGTGCTATGGGATGTCAATAGGTATTACACAAAACAAAGTTAAGAAAAATTAAAAGCTCCATGATGAATTAGATTTAGAAGGTTTGAGATTAAACAAAGTCCAGCATTTTGCAAGACTTCTCAGAGACTTGAACATACTACCATCAATTGCCAAGTTATAATGGAGAATTTGGTATGTAGTGTTTTCCCAAATCGTAAGACCATGCAAGCCATTCTTTAGCAATGTCTCACCCAACTAGTGTTCTTGAGGATGCACTTTGAGAAACATTTTCCTACATCAATCATGAGTTACATCCAACCCTGAGTGACATCACAGTCCTGTGAAATGTTCATTCTTAAGTCTGTATGTTATTGGGTCTAGGGACACAGAATTAGAAAAGAAGTTCATTGGAAATATGGAAAGTCTTCTGTGTTCATAGTCACTAGCACTCTCCAGGGAAGGATCATCCTTCTCTACCCCATTAATGTCACACTTGGTTGTATAAGTTACTTTGGCCAATGAAATGAGAGTGGACCCACCTCGTATGACTTACAGGCAGAGGTTCTAGAGCCAGCATGTCATTTGCTATGCATCTTTTTCTCTGCCATGATGACCAGCCATGATTCAGATAGAGATAATTCCATCAGCCTGGGGCCTGGAGTGAGGACCCCATGGAGCAGAGGTGTTGACCAACCCAACTCTTCCCAACAATGAGAAATAATCCTTTGCTGTTGTAAGCGGCTGACATTTGGGGGCATTTATTGCTGCAGCATAACCTATCCCATCCTGACCATTACAATTTCCAAAACACTTATTATCACATAATTAAGTATTGATAGGGTTTTTTCTTCCACAAAGTCTTATTTATATGTAATATTTGAAGAGTCATTAAGACTCAGCAGAAAATTCAGTTGTCCTGAATTTAGATCTGTTTCTAACTTGTTTGCCCTTGATAATGTCACTGAACTCCCCTGAACCTGTACTTTTAAAAAATGCCTACATAGCCGTCTTCACATGGTTGATGAGGTGGTCATATATATGGGAGTATTTTAAAAGCTGTGAAGTGCTAAACAATTGTAAGACCTGTAAATCCAGCCTTCTGTCCTAGGCTGGATTTCAGAGCTCCGGCTTTGCAAATGAATGACAGTGAACACAGTAGCCTCCAAGTGGGGAAACAGGAAGTTAAATGCTCTTGATCCAGGTCTACGGTTCCGTTTCTTTGTACAGTTAACCCTTGAACATGGGTTTGAACCCCATGAGTCTACTTACACACAGATATATTTTTCTTTTTTTGGCCACGCCTTACGGCTTGTGGGATCTTAGTTCCCTGACCAGGGATCGAACCCAGGCCCAGGGCAGTGAAAGCACCAAGTCTTAACCACTGGACCACCAGAGAATTCCCTAAGATTTTTTTCAATACTAAATACTACAGTACTGCATGATCTGTGAGCAGTTGGGTGAATTCTCAGATACAGAATGGCAAATACAGAGGAACTGTGCATGTGGAGGGCAAACTATAAGTTATGTGTGTATTTTAAACTGTGCAGAGGATTGATGCCCTTAACCCCTGCTTTGTTCAAGGATCAACCGTATTTCATGAATTTTATAGCAAGAGACTTCTAAATGAATGAATATTAAAGTTTCTCCATCTTTTATCAAGGTGCTTTGGGCTCTAAGTAAAAGAAACCCTGACTCACACAGACTTGAACAAGAGAATATTTCACCTGACCAAAACCATGTCCAGAGGTTGGGCAGGTGATAGGTAATTGACAACTTGATAATGTTAAAGACTCATGCTTTCTCTGAGTCTCCTTTCCACTGTCCTCAACACCAGCTTCATCCTAAATCTGAGGTTTCCTCATGGTGACTAAATGGCTGCTGGAGGAAATCATGTCTAGCATCTTCTTTGGCCACATCAGGTGAGAGACAGAGATATGAACACTTCACTCGTACCAGCTTGTAAGTCCTTCTTCAATTTACAGAAAACATGTGCCAAGGGTTTGCTGAACTAATAGTGGAGGAGTCATCTCAGGAGCTCAGATGAGGATATCAAAAGAAAATCAAGGATTGTTAGGAAGGAGGGAAGGAGAAAGAAACAAGAAACTAATATTTTGCAAGACAGTGCAACAGGAGAAAATCTAACACCTAATGCATTTCCACAGACCTGTGAACTGTTTAATGTTCAGATTTGCAAACCTGATAGTTGGACATAAGTAAGATCTCCTAACACTTAGCTCTACCATCTGTTGCTGACATAACAATTTTACATAATATGAAAAATGCCAGATGGAAGCTATGCATTAACTATGTCCAAGATGTTTTATGCTCACACAACATACACGGAATCAATTAGTTTTGTTCCATAGACTGTTGAGCGCATAATTCTCCAGTTGTAATTCTGGCCATTGATGGATAAGGACAACTCCAGAGCTTCCTAAACACTTATGTTGCCATGGTGTTTGGAGGGCCACATGAACTGGTGGCCGTGGAATTTCTAGGCAGGACAGACTTAGAAGCTACAATTTGTAGAGCTGAGGGCTGGAAGAGGGAAGGCACACATATTTGAAATTGTGTTTGCACAGCAAAGACACAGTTTTTAGCTTAGAATTTATATCATGGTAAATAAGAACAGTGAAGTTTTCTAAAGATGTTTTTATTTTTACTGTATATAAGATTGAGAAACTATCAGTTGTACAGGTCATAGAATAAGAAATCAAGTAATAGCTGTTGTTTTGGAGCAAAGGTGATGGCAAATGTTTTAGGGGAAATAAGATTATTACCATAAACTTTCTACAAGCAGGAAGAAATTTACAAAGTACAGGCAACAATTTCCCCATTTTGTTATAAAATGCTTCAAACGTATATTAATCTGGAGAGTGGTATAACAGACATCCAGCCACATGCTCAACACTCGGGTCTATCAGATGTTAACACTTTTACGTTCTCCATTTCCACCTTTTGATGTGTTCCCTTTCTTTCTGTAGTGATTACCCCATCTGGTATCAAGCTTCTGCATATTTTATAATATTACCATATGTGCATGTATCATAATAAGACCATAGTTTTGAAAGTGGCGTCGTATGGGATGTTATTCAGCAGCTCGCCCATTCTTTCATTGTTTTGATGAGTTTTACCCTTGTTGTTCTAGTTCCCTCTTTTGAACTGCTCTGTAATATTCTGTTACTGAATATAGTACAATGTACTTGCCTGTTCTTCTGCTGATGAACATTTAAGCTATTTCCATTTTTCACCATCATAAACAGTGCTGCAAAAAACAATCTGATGTGTGCTTCCTCATGCACAGGTCAGAGACCTTCTCTAGGTTACAGATCTGCAAAGGTGGGGTGAGAAATTCTTCTCCATCCTGATTTATCAAGTAACAGCTACACCAACAATGTATATGAAACCTCCTTTTTCTTCATTTTGCCAATCTGTTGGCTATGAGATAGCATTTTCCGCATAGCTAAAGAGATAGAGCAACTTTTCATTTATTTGATATTCAGATTTCCTCCTCTGTGAATTTGCTTCTTGATATATTTTGCCCATTGGGGGGCATTTGTCTTTTTCTTGCTGAATTATAAAAATATTTTTACATATTTTAGATACTAACATTTGCCGATTATATGCACTCAATATCTTCTTCCTGTCTATGACTTGCCTTTTAAATTTTGTTTAAGATGGTTTTTCATTGTATTTAAGTTTATAATTTTAGTGTAGTTATATTTGGCTACCTTTTCCTTAATTAAGGGTTTTTTTTTCTTGTGCTTGTCTATGGAATCCTCAAGATTTATTCAGGGTCATACAGAGATTTTCCTTTATTCTCTTCCAGGTGTTTTAGTGGTTTCTTTTGTACATTTAGATATTTAATCTGCCTGCAATTTGTCTTTGCAAGGTGTAAGATAGTGACTTAATTTTCTTCCCAGAAGGATAATTAATTTTCCCAGACTCACTTCTTGACTAGTTCATATATTCCGTCCTGATTTGTAGGGTCCTCTCTGTCCAGCATCAAGTCTCTACATGTGCCTGGGGTCTCTTTTGTCCAACTCAAATAGCATGCTGTCTACATTACGATTAATAAGTAGTTAATTAGTAAGTCTTGGTATCTGGTAGAGCAAGCTCTCTGGCTGTGTCTTGGCTTTTGTGATGGTTAATTTTATGTGTCAACTTGACTGGGCCATGGGGTGCCCAGATTAAACATTATTCCTGGGTATGTCCGTGAGGGTGTTTCTGGATAAGATTAACATTTGAATTGGTGAACTCAATAAAGTAGATTGCTCTCCCCAATGTGGACAGTCATCATCTAGTCTACTGAGGGCCTAAATAGAACAAAAAAACAAAGGAAGGGAGGATTTTTTTTCCTTCCTGCCTGCGTGCTTGAGTCAGGACTTCGGTCTTCTCCTGCCCTTGGACTGGGATTTATGCCATCGGTTCCCCTAGTTCCCAGGACTGGAATTAAACCATCAGCGCTTCTGGGCCTCCAGCTAGCAGACAGAAGATCACGTGACTTCTCAGCCTCCATAACTGCATGAGCCAGTTCCCGATTCCACATGATAAATCTTCTTTTGTGTCCCATTGCTTTTGTTTCTCTGGAGAATCCTATTATAGTCTCGTTTCTCTCCTATACAAACACTAGGGTCAGCTTGTCAACCTCTATAGAAAACTCTGTTGGGATTTTAATTTTAATTCCATGGCATTTATAGATTAATATGGGGACAAGTGTCGTCTTCCTAATCTTGTATTTTCTTCATGAACCTGCTATATCTCTGCATATATTCAGATCAAATTTTACATTCTTCAGTACTCTTTTGTAATTTTCTCCATAAAACGTTTTGCACATCTTGTATAAATTTATTCTTAGGTATTGTAACTATGAAACATACTTTTTGTAGCTATGAAAAATGAGAATGCTGTTTGAAAACATTTTCTAAGTGGTTACTGCTATGTGTAAGAATGCAAAAAATGTTAGTATGTTGGTTTTGTACCCAGCACATTGCCAAACTTTGTTACCAGTCTAAAAGTTTTTTGTAAATTCTCTTGAATTTTCTATGGAGATAAACATATTGTTTATAAATAAGGACTGTTTTATCTCCTTTTAAAATATTCTTAGACATCTTATTTCTTTGCTTATCTAGAACCTCCAATGCAAAATTGACCAATGAGTTTATTCTTTCAATCCTGATGTAAATGGGAATGATTCCAAAGTTTCTGATGAAGTATGATACCTGCTAGAAAGGTTGATAACAGATATAACTTGTCAGGTAAAGGAAATTCTCTTCTATTCCTGGTCTGCTAGAAGCTTTTATCACAATTACTTCTGTTGAATTCTTTTATTAATTGAGAAAAATATAGTTTTTTTGCTCTAGTCTTATGATATAAAACATTAATTGAATTCTAGAAGTTAAAATATTAATTCAGTGCTGGGAAAAACTGTACTTGAAATTATAGACATATATTATAAAGCCATAATCTTTTTGATATAAATAAATTATATCTTTTATATAGTCAAATATAATAATTTTATTCCTTTTCTTATTTTCTTAAGGAAATAATCCTATTTCCTTATTCTATGATAATCTTATTCCTTTTTACTTCTCTCTCTGACTTATACTTTGAAGGTCCTTCCCCACTTCAGTCAACTATCAACACTTCTCATTATTTTTTGCAATTGTTAAAAGCATTTGCATTTGTTCTTTGTATGACGTGACATCTAACACTTTTCCTCCAGTCAATTATTTTTAACTCTTTGATGAATTATCTCTTGACCACTGGCTTGTGATAATTCCTTTATTATATGTTATCTTCCCATATATATCAGGATTCTTTCTCTACATTTGCTTTGTTTCCATTGATGAATATATCCATTTTCATGCTAGGGTCATGATGTTTCTATTTCTACAGTTTTTTTAAATGTGTGTGTGTGCTACACACACAAAAAGTAGAGCAATAAAATAATGCATCTTCTTCTAAAGGTAGTATTGAACCAGGATCCACTGACATAATTTTTTTAAATTTGTATTATGCTTTAATGTCTAGCAGTGCAGCTCAAGTAGTTACTCTTGGAATTGTGTTAAATCAATACGCTAACTTGGACAAAACATGCTTCTATAATATTCATTCTTCTCGCCTGATTATATGGGTATATATTCTTTTACTTTTATGATTTTACATATTTTTTTCTTTGAACTCTCTCAGTAAATTTTGCAACGTTCCTTATATATTCATTTTTAACATTAAGGTTATATCTGGATATTTTGAGGTGGAGCAAAACCTCACGTATTCAATATTCTTTTGTTACTTTGCGGAGGGCAGGAAAGCTTGTTACTTTAATACACGTATCTTCAACCAGCCATTTTACTAAACATCCATAAAGATAACCAGTTTTTAATTATCTTGGGGTTTCTCGATAGGCAATCATATCATCTCCATATAATACTTTTTGTTTTCTCATTTTCAATAATAATGTTCCTATATCTGTACTACAGTTGTATTAACTGATACAATGGGGGAGAGCTCCTTGTTCTCTTTCTGATTTTAATGGGATCCTGCCTCCTAGTTTTGTTATTCGTCCAGTAATGCTGGTGCTTATTAAATGACGTCATTCATGTTTTGTGTGGATTCTCTAGGCAGCTGGTAAGCTCCTTGTGAAGACAGGCCATCCTGTGCCAACACATCTAACACTCTGGATCTGGCCTCAGCATCCCCGGGCACTGAGCAAGGAACTTGGTCAGGGCCAGAAAGAATCTGTCTTATGCTGGATTCTGGGGAGGCAATAACAGACTGGGGCTGCTTCTCTCTGGGTGTGGCCATGTGTCTAGACACTTCTGCCCTCCCACAAGCCACAAGAAGACCTTGACTAAGCAAAGTGGGTCTTCTAGAAAATTCTGTGCAAAGATACTAATGGCACCTGTTACCCCCTGCAGCATACTTTTTTCCTACTTGCATTACAGTTCTTCACTCAAGTCAGAGCTAGTCATTGTAAAATGCCCAGTCCGATTCTAGGTCTACACAAGACCACTCAAGTTGGGAATCCAAAGGACTCAAGAGCAGTGCCAAGGGCAGGGGCGGGGGTGGGGGTGGGGAGTGGAACGCTCACAAGTCAGGGGGCTTTATTTCCCGCCCTAATCTCCATCAGATCCCCTCTACCTTGCTTATGTGCACCAACAATACTTTCTCAAGATAAGATGAATTCCTTTGCCGACATATCTCTGAGACCCTGCCAACCTTCCAAATAGGTCACTGTTCTTAAGTTCCTCCCAGCGCTGCCGTGGAAAGAACTGAAAATTTGGAGAGGACCACCTTGAGTCATTGCCCTTATGAGAAATTTTCCAGAAAGCCTCTTGAGATACCAAAAGACCTTGAATTTGCCCTCTTTTCTTGCAAGGATCCTTAGCCGCCCTTGAGCCTGCATTAATAAACTCATATAGCGTTTTTGGAGTCAACCCAGTGGGACCAAGGAGGGCGTGTGCCGTGAGCTAATCATATGTGAGGCCATGAGCGGGCTTTGCAGGGACTCAGCCCAAAGTCTATGAGCCAACATGTGTTCCACAAAGTAAGAGGAGGGGAAAGGGACGTGCACAGGCATTTATTCTCCCCTAACCCTCATAATCCTATCCATACTGGACAAAGTGTTTTTACTAGCTCTAAAATCGGACGGAAGTGCCTTCTTGTTAGGTCAATATTCCGAAGACACTGTAAGTTCATGACAGTCCATGGCTTCCGAGGAAGGGGAAAGCAGCTGATCCGTCTCCTGGGCAATGGCCAGCTGCAAGGCTTTCCTCAATGACAGCAGGGAAGCAATACATCAGGTACTATGAAGTCCCATCCACGAAACGTTTGTCTCTAGGAAGTGCAGTACTTCAAGTGAAATGGTCGTGGACAAGTGAACTTCAGAATGACTTAAACAGCATTTTCGTCTGCTTGAACCTGACTTCTAATGAAAATAGGGGAGTATTAACCTAATCCAGTCCTCCACTGGGGCCAGCTCAGACGTGCTCTGGAAGATTTGAAAAGAAGCACAGCTGTGGACTCAGGCGTGAATTTCTGATTTACTGGCAGAAAACACCAAGTTCTTTTTAATATCACTCGAGAGAGACAATTCTGTTAAAATCACAGTTTTAAATGTAGCCTGTAGAACAAGGAAGTGTCAGTTGAATGCATTGATATTTCTCAGTTTAGAAAAGAGTGAATAGTTAAATTTAGCTTATCCAAACAACCCCAAAATGCCCCACCTATTCTTGTTCAAGGAATTTCAATAACTCTAACATAGGGTCAAGCAGTGAGGCTACTCACAGGAGACCCCACGTGGCCATCGTCGGGGCAGGGGTGGTTAATATCGATGTGATCCTCCAGGTGGGATACAGGACTGACGAGAGATTTTAGAACAGAAGTTTTCAACCTTGGCTGCACACTGTGTAACAGAGAAGAGCCAAATCTGCCTACATACTGGATCTGTTTCTTTTACTTTAACCTTTGCTTTCCACTGCTTTTGTTCACTAAAAGGATACTGTCTGGACATAGTGGCCTGCCTCGGGGAACTCTTCCCTTCTGCCTGAATGTTCAACCAAAGTGCCTTTGTTCAGGGAAACATCCAGACCCCGTCCACCTGTGAATGGCTACAGGCAAGAAGAAATTAACACATCCCCTCCCCGAGGCTGGCCGTTCCAGGTGATATTTTCAAAACGTATAGCCTTTTTACTCTACTTCCTCATCTCCTCCCGCTCTGTGTGCTATAGAAGAAACTGGCATCCTGACCCCATAAGATGGTTTTTCAGAGACTCTAGTCTGCCATTTTCTCGGTCTGCCGACTCTCCGAATAAAGTCTTCCTTGCATCAACACCTCGTCTACGATTTATTGGCCTGTCTTGCTGGGAGCAGAGTGAGCTTGGACTCGGTAACAATTGGACTCACCTGAGGAGTTTTAAAATACTGACATTGGGGTCTCGCCCGCAGAGATCGTAATTTAATTGGTCTGGGTCGTGGCCAGAGTGCCAAGAGTTTAAAAAGCCCCCCAGGTGATTGTGATGCACAGCTACAGTTGAGAAGCGGTGTTTACAGCGGGACTCGCCAGCCTGTTTTTACAAATAAAGATTTTTTTGGAACATAGCCACCCTTCATGTATATAGCCCCTGTGGCTGCTTTCCTGCCAGGATGGCAGAGTTGAGTAGGTGCAACAGAGGCCTTAAAACCTGCAATGACAAACGTATTTACTACTTGGTCCGTTACAGAAAACGTCTGCAGAGCCGCTTTGAAGAGAAACTTCAGGAGGACATTCAGTATCTGTGAAAAGCCAAGTTAGAGGGATTTTTGCTCAAGGGAACGGCAGAATTCCCTTAAGGGGATTCTGACAGAGACAAAATATTCAGAGGACATAAATATTAAGGGACGACAAAGGTAAATGAGCCTTCACAGCTGTGCCTGTTTTCCTTGGCCTGGAGAGGCAAGATGGAGGTCAGGAAGAAGGAAAGGCCAGGCAGGTTTATGCTGCAGAAGCAGGAGCTGTTTTTAGGAAGAAACCTGAAAGGAAAAGGCTGTGAGGCAGAGACGAGCCAGGGAGCTTCAGGTAAGAGTTTAAAAGGTTTTGAGGGTGGAGAGTGGGGGTCGGAGGTGGAGCTGAAACTGTCACCCTGTACGAGTGGCACTGCAGAGGTGGACGTCTCTGGTGATCTTTAGAAATTTGGCTGTGTGTTCTGAATCATAATGCCCTTAGGCTGAGACTTCTATAAAGTTACATATGTTTTCCATGCTTTTTTTTAACGTGTTTATTGGATTATAACTGCTTTACAATGGTGTGTTAGTTTCTGCTTTATAACAAAGTGAATCAGTTATACTTGCATGCTTTTTAAAATGTTAGTTTTGGTTGTTTTGCAATGTGACTCTGTACTATGACTGGTCCCAATGGAAGCCAGAAGTATTTGTGTCACAGGATGAATGTGTCTTAAAACCATCCATCTTCAACAGCCTTGTAGCAGTCGGAATAGAACATCTAGAGAGTCACCAGCAGGAAAGTAAAGAGGGAGTAAGATGGGAGAGGTAAAAGCTTGCAGAAGAGCAATGTAACATCACTGGGTCAGTTTTCCCAACTCTGAGCTCTAAGTAACTCTGATAGGACACGTGTAAAGGAGCATCTGCTCTGCTCCTGGTCACTGGAATCCAAGACCATTTTATTCATCCATCTCCAACTTACTGTGAGGAATGGAACACCAGCACTTTAAGTGATTGTCCAAACCAACATTATCGCCAAAGTCATCGTCTTTTAGATCTTAGATTTCCGTCACTCAGAATCAAAGCTTTTAAAAGGTGGAGGACAGGAATTGGAATGAATACAAATGCTTGCCCCTGGAGAAGGCTTCCTAGAATTACCAGCAAACACTCCACTCTTTCCCTGGTTTGTCAGTTCTCCCAACAAGAGAGAAATGGCTTAGGAACCTGCATTCCTCAAGACCCTGAATGATCGGGCACATATGGAGGTGACCTAGGATAATGTGAATCACGGGGTTGTCAGCCTTAGACCAAGGGATCAGGTCAGATGTCAGAGGCAGGAAGCAAATCTGGGCTTCCAGCATCTTGGACAACCAACACGAGCTGGGTGTTTATCTCTAATTCAGAAACCAATCATCATTATTATCATTTATTCATCATCATCCTATCATATTCATCATCATCATCATCATATTCCTACAGGCTGAACCCTGAGAGCATCTAACTCAAAAGAGTATTGCAATAAAATATCCATAGGAAATGTGCCTGCCTGTGGTATATTTCAAAAGTAGAATCCTTCAGTTTCAGCCCTTCTCCCATTTCTGTCTATGCTTATCTCTCTATACACGCTTATCATATTGTTTCATAAATATTTGTTTTTGGATGGAGTGTCCTATAAATATCAATTAAGTCCATCTTGTATAATGTATCATTTAAAGCTTGTGTTTCCTTATTTATTTTCATTTTGGATGATCTGTCCATTGGTGAAAGTGGGGTGTTAAAGTCCCCTACTATGAATGTGTTACTGTCGATTTCCCCTTTTATGGCTGTTAGTATTTGCCTTATGTATTGAGGTGCACCTATGTTGGGTGCATAAATATTTACAATTGTTATATCTTCTTCTTGGATCGATCCCTTGATCATTATGTAGTGTCCTTCTTTGTCTCTTCTAATAGTCTTTATTTTAAAGTCTGTTTTGTCTGATATGAGAATTGCTACTCCAGCTTTCTTTTGGTTTCCATTTGCATGGAATATCTTTCTCCATTCCCTTACTTTCAGTCTGTATGTGTCTCTAGGTCTGAATTGGGTCTCTTGTAGACAGCATATAGAAGGGTCTTGTTTTTGTATCCATTCAGCCAATCTGTGTCTTTTGGTGGGAACATTTAGTCCATTTTCATTTAAGGTAATTATCAATATATATGTTCCTATTCCCATTTTCTAAATTGTTTTGTGTTCGTTATTATAGGTCTTTTCCTTCTCTTGTGTTTCTTGCCTAGAGAAGATCCTTTAGCATTTGTTGTAAAGCTGGTTTGGTGGTGCTGAACTCTCTCAGCTTTTGCTTCTCTGTAAAGGTTTTAATTTCTCCATCAAATGTGAATGAGATCCTTGCTGGGTAGAGTAGTCTTGGCTGCAGGTTTTTCTCCTTCATCACTTTCAGTATGTCCTGCCAGTCCCTTCTGGCTTGTAGGGTTTCTGCTGAGAGATCAGCTGTTAACCTTATGGGGATTCCCTTGTGTGTTATTTGTTGTTTTTCCCTTGCTGCTTTTAATATGCTTTCTTTGTATTTAATTTTTGACAGTTTGATTAATATGTGTCTTGGCGTATTTCTCCTTGGATTTATCCTGTATGGGACTCTCTGTGCTTCCTGGACTTGATTAACTATTTCCTTTCCCATATTAGGGAAGTTTTCAACTATAATCTCTTCAAATATTTTCTCAGTCCCTTTCTTTTTCTCTTCCTCTTCTGGAACCCCTATAATTCGAATGTTGGTGTGTTTAATGTCCCAGAGGTCTCTGAGACTGTCCTCAGTTCTTTTCATTCCTTTTTCTTTATTCTGCTCTGCAGTACTTATTTCCACTATTTTATCTTCCAGTCACTTATCCGTTCTTCTGCCTCAGTTATTCTGCTATTGATCCCATCTAGAGTACTTTTAATTTCATTTATTTTATTGTTCATCGTTGCTTGTTTCATCTTTATTTCTTCTAGGTCCTTGTTAACTGTTTCTTGCATTTTGTCCATTCTATTTCCAAGATTTCAGATCATCCTTACTATCATTATTCTGAATTCTTTTTCAGGTAGACTGCCTATTTCCTCTTCATTTGTTAGGTCTGGTGCATTTTTATCTTGCTCCTTTGTCTGCTGTGTGTTTTTCTGTCGTCTCATTTTGCTTATCTCACTGTGTTTGGGGTCTCCTTTTTACAGGCTGCAGGTTCATAGTTCCCGTTGTTTTTGGTGTCTGTCTCCAGTGGCTAAGGTTGGTTCAGTGGGTTGTGTAGGCTTCTTGGTGGAGCAGACTAGTGTCTGTGTTGTGGTGGATGAGGCTGGATCTTGTCTCTCTAGTGGGCAGGTTCACGTCTGGTGGTGTGTTTTGGGGTGTCTGTGGACTTATTATGATTTTAGGCAGCCTCTCTGCTAATGGGTGGGGTTGTGTTCCTGTTTTTCTAGTTGTGTGGCATAGGTTGTCCAGCACTGTAGCTTGCTGGTCGTTGAGTGAAGCTGGGTGCTGGTGTTAAGATGGAGGTCTCTGGGAGATTTTTCCCATTTGATATTATGTGGAGCTGGGAGGTCTCTTGTTGACCAGTGTCCTGAAGTTGGGTCTCCCACCTCAGAGGCAGAGCCCTGACTCCTGGCTGGAGCACCAAGAGCCTTTCAACCACATGGCTCAGAATAAAAAGGAGAAAAAGTAGAGAGAATTACTAGAAGTATGAAGAAAGCAAGAAAGAAAGGAGGGAAGGAAGGAAGGAAGGAAAGAAGGAAGAAAGGAGAAGGAAGGAAGGAAGGAAGGAAGAAAGAAATATGCAGAGAAGGAAATAAGGCAAGAAGGAAAGAAAGGAGGGAGGGAGGAAGGAGGGAAGGAATGAAAAAAGACAGAAAGAAAGAAGATACAGTAAAATAAAATAAAGTATAATAAAGTTATTGAATTAAAAAATAATTATTTAGAAGAGAAAAAAAGGAAATGGATAGAACCTTAGGACAAATGTTGGAAGCAAAGCTATACAGACAAAATCTTACACATAAGCATATACATACACCCTCACAAAAAGAGGTAAAGGGGAAAAAAATCATAAATCTTGTTCTCAGAGACCAAGTCCTCAATTTGGGATGATTCGTTGTCTAAAGGAGGAAAGGAAGGAAGGAAGGAAGGAAAGAAAGAAAGAAAGAAAGGAATAAAGAAAGAAAGAAAGAAAGAAGGTAAAGTATAATAAAGTTATTAAAATTAAAATTATTAAGAAAAAAGATAAAAAAAAAAACATGGACGGATAGAATCCTAGGACAAATGGTGGAAGCAAAGCTATACAGACAAGTTCTCACACAGAGGCATACACATACACATTCACAAAAAGAGGAAAAGGGGAAAAAAATCATACATCTTGCTCTCGAAGCCCACCTCCTCAATTTGGGATGATTCGTTGTCTATTCATGTATTCCACAGATGCAGGTACATCAAGTTGATGGTGGAGCTTTAATCCGCTGTTTCTGAGGCTGCTGGGAGAGATTTCCCTTTCTCTTCTTTGTTCTCACAGCTACCAGGGGCTCAGCTTTGGATTTGGCGCCGCCTCTGTGTGTAGGTCGCTGGAGGGTGTCTGTGTTTTGCTCAGACAGGACGGGGTTAAAGGAGACGCTGATTCGGGGGTTCTGGTGCACTCAGGCTGGGGGGAGGGAGGGGCACTGCATGCGGTGCGGGTCTGCGGCGGCAGAGACCGGCGTGACGTTGCACCAGCCTGAGGCCCGCCATGCATTCTCCCAGGAAAGTTGTCCCTGGATCCTGGGAACCTGGCAGTGGCGGGCTGCACAGGCTCCCCGGAAGAGAGGTGTGGATAGTGACCTGTGCTCGCACACAGGCCCCTTGGTGGAGGCAGCAGCAGCCTTAGCGTCTCCCGCCCATCTCTGGGGTAGGTGCTTTTAGCTGCGGCTCGCGCCCGGCTCTGGGGTCCGCGCTTTTAGCCGCAGCTGGTGCCTGTCTCTGGAGTTCCTTTAAGCGGTGCTCTTAAGCCCCTCTCCTCGTGCACCAGGAGACAAAGAGGGAAGAAAAAGTCTCTTGCCTCTTCGGCAGGTGCAGGCTTTTCCCTGGACTCCCTCCCAGCTAGCCGTGGTGAACTAACCCCTTCACGATATGTTCAAGCTGCAAACACCAGTCCTCTCCCTGTGCTCCGACTGAAACCCGAGCCTCAGCTCGCAGCCCCGCCCGCCCCAGCGGGTGAGCAGACAAGTCTCTTGGGCTGGTGAGTGCCAGTCGGCACCAAACCTCTGTGCGGGAATCTCCCCGCTTTGCCCTCTACACCCCTGTTGCTATGCACTCCTCTGTGGCTCCGAAGCTACCCCCTCCACCTCCCGCAGTCTCCACCCACGAAGGGGCTTCCTAGTGTGTGGAAACTTTTCCACCTTCACAGCTACCTCCCACTGGTGCAGGTGACATCCCTATTCTTTTGTCTCTGTTTTTTGTTTTTTTCTTTTGCCCTACCCAGGTACGTGGGGAGTTTCTTGCCTTTGAGGAGGTCTGAGGTCTTCTGCCAGCATTCAATAGGAGTTCTGTAGGAGTTGTTCCACGTGTAGATGTAATTGTGGTGTACCTGTGGGGAGGAAGGTGATCTCTGCGTCTAACTCTTCCACTATCTTCCACAGGTACCCCTTTGAAATTTCTTTTTATAATGGGATTTAGCTGATTTTCACTGCTGCATTTATGCCGCTGTACACGCACTTGATTCTCTTATGGAGACATATAAATACATAGGTTTTAAGCTTCTAACTAGTCACGTATATTGCTATGCGTTGAATATGGGGTGTTGAGTCCATTTCGTTGAGCAAGGAGTAGCTCTTGTCTATTCCATATTTGGCTTAAGGAACTTTATCTGTGCTCATTTCAATCTCTGGTTTTATGCAGCACCCCAACTCACCTTTCCCCTTAAGCAAGCATAAGTTGGTTTTCTACATTTGAGACCCTGTCCTCTTTTGTAATTCAGTTCCTGTGTAGCCAAGTTTACATTCCCTGTATTAGTGATATCTTATGATGTTTCTTTTTCTGTGTGACTTATTTCACTTAGAATCATCGTACTTAAATCCTCTCCTTATGCTGCTACGGGCCTGATGACATTGCTTTCATTGCTGAATGATATTCCATTGGACGTAAGTACCACAACTTCTTTATCCATTTTTCGCTTTCTGGGATATTTAACTTGAACCCTAGACGAGGTTCTTGTAAACAGAGCAGCCCCAAACTTTGGGGTGGCTGTGTCTTTTTGATTTTAATTTCCCTAAGCTATAGGACCATAGTGGAAGTGCCCCAGGCTTTGTTGCTTTGTTGCTTAGATGTTTCAGGAAACACCATACACTTCTCCAGAGTGGCTGTTGGCAATTTACATCCCTCCCATCAGCATAACAAGGCTCCCAGTTCTCCATGGCCTGTCCTGCCTTTCTGGATTTTACACTTTTTTCAGATGGCCCTTTTGACCGGGAGGAAGTGAGACTTCATTGTAGTGCGGATTTCCATTGCAAGCTTGCTTGGTTGGCCAAAAAAGGCGTTTGCGTTTTTCCCTGAATATATTCAGGAAAAAACGCATACGCCCTTTTTGGCCAAGTGCATCATTGTCGACGTTCTGCCTCTTTTCCTATGCTTTCAATGCAATTCCAGTCTACCTCCTGAAATCGGTTTCCTGCAATTCTGCCTTGCTTTCAATGCCTCTTCATAGCCTTACCTCAATATACTTTTGGAAAATAGTTGGCCTTTATAACACTGCAGGTTTTTCAATTGCAGTGTCCCTGAGCTCCATTTTTCATGTCTTATTTTTGTGATCTTGCCTCATAACCACAGGATTGCTTCAGGCCCTATTCTTGTTTGGGGCACCTTCCTGTGCCTTTGGTTAATTCCTCTTCCTGATGTGAAATTAGAGTGACATGTGCCCATTGCAACCGCTACAGCTAGTTTCTCACTGGTTCCCCCTTTTCCCATTCATCCTCTGCACTAACTGCAGACTGTGCGATACAGGAACTTAAAGGCATTGACTCTCCATGTGGGGATGTAGTTAGTAAAGCAGCTGGAATGTCGATCCAGAGCCCCAGGAGAGGAAAAATGAGGTGCCTTTTAGAAACCTTTCCCAATCATATGGTATACCATCCGCTGGGTTTCCCATGCATGGTTTAGCTGTAGGAAGATTCCCTTCAACCTGGAGTGTTGGGACCCTTGGAATGAGTAGCATGAAGTATTGCATTAAACTTTCGGCAGTTGCTCACCAAAGCTCACCAATCCTCTCAGCCCCAAGTGTCCAGCCTTATGTCTTATCCAGCTGTGGGTTTATATGTGGTCAATCCAGGTTGCATCACAGCCCCTGAGCGAATTTTGTAAGAATTTTTCTCTCTTTCATTGTTTCTGCGTTTTGTTTTTAAAATTTATTTCTGTAATGGGGTTTAGCTCATTTTCACTGCTGTGTTTGTGCCGCTCTGCACACACTTGATTCCCTTATGGAGATATATCAATACATGGGTTTTAAGATTCTTATTACTCAGATATATTTCTCTGCGGTGTATAGGGTGTGTTGAAGCCAGTTCATTGAGCAAGGTGTAGATCTTGTCTAATATCTATTTGGTTTATTGAACGGTATCTGTGCTAATTTCAAACTCTGGTTTTATGCATCACCCCACCTCTCCTTTCCCCTTAAGCTGACATAAGTGTGTTTTCTAAATGTGAGACACTGTTCTGTTCTGTAATTCATTTCTTGTGCAGCCATATTTACCCTCCCTCTATAAGTGATATCTTATGATATGTTTCTTTTTCTGTTTGACTTATTTCAAGTAGTATTATTGGACCTAAATCCACTCTTTATCCTTCTACTAGCCTTATTACATTGATTTCATGGTGAAGAGATATTCCATTGTGCATAAGTACCACATCTTCTTTATCCATTGTTCTCTTTCCTGGGATATTTAAGGTGTACTGAAGTTGAGGTTCTTGTAAACAGAGTAGCCCTAAACTGTGGTGTGCTTGTGTCTTGTTGAGTTTTAGACTTCCCTAGATATACTCCCATGATTGGAAGTGTCCTATGCTCTGTAGCTCTGTTTTTTAGATGATTTAGGAACCACCATACACTTCTCCAGAGTGGCTCTCGGCAGTTCGCACACTGCCCATCAGCGTATAAAGGCTCCCTGTTCTCCATGGCCTGTCCTGCATTTCTGGTTTTTACAATTTTTTAGGATGGCCCTTTTGACCGGTGGGAAATGAGACTTCTTTGTTGTGCACATTTGCATTGCTTGCTTGCTTCGTTGCCCATAAAGTGCGTATGCGTTTTTTCCTGGATATAATCAGGAAAAAACGCATACGTCCTTTTGGGCCAACTGCATCATTGTCGAAATTCTGCCGCTTTTCATGTGCTTTAAAGACGAGTCCAATCTATCTCTTGAAATCTGTTTCTTGCAATTCTGTCTTGCATTCAGATCCTCTTCTTTGCCTTACCTCAACATAGTTTTGGACGTTAGTTTTCATTTATAACTCTGCAGGTTTGTGAATTGCAGTGACCCTGAGCTCCATTTTTTAAGTTGCTCTTTTGTGAGCTGGCCTCAAACCCGCAGGATTGCTTCAGGCCCTATTTTGGCTCCGGCGAGGCGGGCTGAGCCTTTTTTCAATTCTTATTCTTAATGGGAAATTACAGTGATATGTGCCCGTCCAAACCCCTACAACTATTCTCTCATTGGTTCCCCCTCTTCCCATTCATCCTCCTCACAATTTGCAAAATGTGTGAAACAGAAGTTGAAATGTGCTGATTCTCCAAGTGGGGAGATTCTAAGTAACGTGGCTGGAATGGTGAACAGGAGCACCAGGAGAGGATAAATGAGCTGCATTTTAGACACATCTCCCGATCACATGGTGTACAGTCCTCTGGGTTTTCCATGCATGTTTTAGCTGTAGGAAGATCCCTTGAACCTGCAGATTTGGGACCCATTGAATGGGTACCAGGTAGTATTACTTTAAAGGGTGTGCATTTCCTCACCCAACCTCACATTTCTCTTAGCGCAAACAGTTTCCAGCCTTATGTCTCATCCTGCTGTGGGTCTAGATGTGTTCAATCCATGTTGCATCACCGTCCCTGAGGAAAAGTTGTAAGAGGTTTTCTCTGTCTCTCTGTCGTTTATTTTTTTCAATTTATTACTATATTGGTTACAGCTGATTTTCAAAGCTCTGTTTCTTGCTGCTGTACATCCACTTGATTCACGTACAGAGAGACATCAGTAAATTCTTTTTCAGATTCTTACCAGTCGTATATATTCTTTTCCGGTGACTTGAGTGTGCTGAGTGCAGTTCTTTTAGCTACCGTGTAGGCCTTGTTGATTATCAGTTTGGTATTTGGAATGGTATCTTTGCTAATTTCAACCTCCTGGATGATGCCTCACCCCTCCCCACCTTTCCCGTTTAGCAGCCTTATGCGTGTTTTCTACATATTTGACTATGTTTTTGTTTTGTAATTTATTTCATGTGTAGCCATTTTGGATTCCACCTTTAAGTGATATCTTATGATATGTGTCTTTTTCTTTTTGAATTATGTCACTTAGAATGATCATACGTAACTCCTCCGGAGTTGTTACAACTGGCCATATTTCATTGATTTCCAGGCTGAATAATATTCCACTCTACCTAAGTACCACATCTCTGTCCATTTTTTCCCTCCAGAGACATTTAAGTTATATCCTAGTCGAGGATCTTTTAAACAGAGAGGGGGTAAACATTGGGGTGCCTGTGTCCTCTCGATTTTTGTTTTTCCCAAGATATACGCCCATGAGTGCAAGTGCCCTATGCTCTGTAGCTCATTTTTTAGATGCTTTAGTAAACACAATACACTTCTCCAGAATGGCCGTTGGCAATATACATTTCCACTATAAGTCTCACAGGGCTCCCTCTTCTCGTTGCCCTGTCCTGCATTTCTGTTGTTTACGCTTTATGAGGATGACTCTTCTGACTGATGCGAAGTGATATCTTTTGTAGTATTGACTTCCAGTGCCCACCTGTTTGGTTGGCTAAAAAAGTGTATGCCCTTTTCTTGAATATATACAGAAAAAAACGCATACACCCTTTTTGGCCAACTGCAATGTTGGCAATGTTCAGCTCCTTTTCTTTTGCTTAATGGCGAGTCCTTTCTACCTCCTCAAATCCCTTTCCTGCCATTCTCCCTTGCTTACAAGTCCTTTTCTCTGACTTTCCTCAAGACATTTTTCAGTGATGGATATTTTCAACTCTGCAGTTTCGTGAATTTTACTGCCCCTGAGTTCCATTGTTCAACTTGTGTTTATGGGAACTGGCCACAAAGCAGCGGGATTTCCTCAAGCCCTATACTGTTTCCATGGGCAACCCTAGCCTTTGGTCAATTCGTCTTCCTGATTGGAAATTAGAGTGACATGTGCCTGTCTGAACACCTAGGACTTGTCTCTCATTGTTCCTCATCCTTCCGCTTCATCCTCTGGACAAATTCCAAACTGTACGCAACAGGATGTTGACAGTGCTGCCATCTCCAAGTGGGGAGACTGTTAGTAAAGACGCTGGAGGGGTGAACCCGAGCACCAGGAGATGAGGAGATGAGATGCCTTTTCCAAACTCTTCCCGATCAGACGATATACCATCCTCTGGGTGTGACAGACATGTTTTAGCAGTAGGAAGAGTCCCATTCATGTACGGAGAACACCAGGGCTTTTTCAAAATCAGTGTCTCCCCGAAACCCAAACTGGGGAATTTTTTAAGCTACGGCTACACATATGTTCATTAAGGGCCTTGGGAAGTAGGCAGAGTCCAAACTTTAGATGATTGAAGTCTTCAGGGTCAGAAGCACTCACCACCAGCTTCCCTTAGGTTACACTTTAACTGTCATTGATAGATGATGTCAATAAAAATATCTATTCTTTTTCATATTATTTCCCCTTATAGGTTATTGCAAAATGTTGAGTGTAGTTCCCTGTGCTATACAGTAGTTCCTTGTTGATGATCTATTTTATACATAGCAGTGTGTATGTGTTAAGCCCAAACTGTTAATTTATCCCTCCTCCCACCTTTCCCCTTTGGTAATAATAAATTATAAGATTTTATACTTCTCAGAAATGGGGGAGCTGAAAGAGAGGTATCATTTTCAATGGAAAAGCATTTAAAACAAGATTGAAGCTTTAACCAAGATTATTAGATGTACATCCTTGGAAAGAAATCACTTCGTTTCTCTAATATTGACCTGACAAATAAGACAAACCTTTTCACTGAACTTGCTTATAATAAAGTGATGGAAATATCAAATGGAAGTGTTAGAAACATCTTATTTTACCCGAGCCTTATACACTGTTCTATGTTAACTACAGTTTGGCTCACACATCTGTTCATTGAGGTTACAATAGTCTCAATTTCTGTTACTGATCCTCCAGAGTGGACCCCAACAAGTGTCCCCCTGCCCAGTGTCATTGGGGCCAACAGATCGAGACTGAGTTTGGTTCACAAGCAAAGGAAACTTTATATTTTGATCAGAGAATGGAGAGGTGAGAGCATGCACTACCCCGTGGGCTGTGGGCTGGGCTGCTGTGTAGAGATCCTGTCAGAGTCAGTGGGAGGGAGGGGGCGGAGCTCTCGAGGGCCGGGTTGGCTGCAGCTCAGGCTCTATATCGTGGAGTCTGCACTGGGCCCCAGGAGCTGAGGTGTCGACCCAGCCATTCTGCACTAGGAAATCTGGTCTGAAGTGCCGGGTGTGGAACCTCTGCATGCGGGACCCTAGGAGCACATGAAATTAGACAAAGCACAAAGGATAAAAAAGGTTAGACTTGACTTTATTGCCCAGATTCTACTTTTATCTCCCAGGGATTTTTAATGGGCTTTGCTGGGGACAAACCCCTCCTCTGCCTTTTGTCCCGTTCCTCATTCTTGGAGTGCTGAGGGTGCAGACCCTTCTTCTGTAACTGCTGAGTGCTGAGTTGGGAGCCCTCATACCCGGGGGCGAGGGTCAGAGCTTCTCCCGAGCAGCCTCCAGGTGACGTTGATTGTCCCCAGGCCCCCTGCCTCCCTGCTCGTCCACCTGAGCACCAGCATTGGAAGTGTTGTAAATTCTAATGATCTTTAAGGGTCCAGGAAAGAGATGTGCAGAGACGCTGTGGGGGCCGGTTTCACCCCGTCCCACATTTGTTCGGCCACCTTAGGCTGACCGTTTCTGCCAGCCTAGATGCTCTGACCAGTAGTCTGCGCTTTCTTCAATTAGGCCCCTGAATTAACGTACAAACAGCACCAGGTGTCAGAGCCCTGCCCGCTCAACTCCCAGACAGTCCAGGGTCAGTGGTGATCAAGGACCATGATGGCCACTGAGTCAACAGCCTTTTGAAGTAAACAGGAGTCCAGCCGGTCTTATTGGCCACCATCAGCACAGTGTCTGTAGGCTTTTCTATGGTGACAGTGTGATATACGGTTCCCCCGCCAAGACTATTAGCTCCCCTCTGGGTGCAGTAAGTCCTGCAAGCAGTAGTCTACTCTTTTGGGACACACTCTTGTTGTTTTATGAGAGAAACTCCAGGTCAAGTGATGTTCACATGAGTTGTCATGGTGCCCTGTTGCCCCCGGTTATCTCTCTGGATGTTGGAGTTGGAGGGCCTCCTCACTCGAGGTTGGTGTGCCCACGGAGCGAACCCTGCAACTTCAGGGCATGGTTGGTGGTTAGGATCACCACGTGGGGTCCTTTTCCCTTAGGAGGGAGGTGGCCTTTTGGGCTGCTGATTTCCAGGTTTTTAGATACCGCCAGTATCTTGGCCAGATGTGGCAGTGGGCCAAGCCCCTTGGTGACCGTAGTTTATCCTACCTGGATGGCATTCTTGCATTGTTCCATTTCAAGTGGTCCCAGTTTTTGCACTAATTCTCCAATGGCGATTCACCTTTCACCGGGAATGTAAAGGTCAAAGGGTTTAGCTAAATTAGGGAGTTCCAGGGCAAGGGTCTGAATTGACTGCTCTTTCCATTCTTGAAAGGCCACTTCTGGATTCTATTCAAAAGGATCATCATCTTTTCCTTTCAGTGTTTCATATAGAGGCCCAGCTAGTAGACTGTAGTTAGGGATCCAGAAGCAGCAAACCCTGGCCTCCCCAGGAACCCCTAAGCTGTCTTCTAGTTTTAGAAAGGGGTAAGGCTGAAAATGGTTTCTTCCCTTTCCTGGGATGGGCTTCTCCGACCTTCTGTGAGAATGAAGCCCAGGCAGGTCACCGCAGTCTGTGATATTTGAGCTTTTTCTTGGACAACTTCTATCCTTTATTGGCTTGGTAGTTCAGAGGCCTCCTTAGTAGGGCTGGCGATCAGAATGTCGTCTGCGTACTGAAGGAGGGTTTCCTTTTCCAGAGGTAGAACTTTTAGGTCTTTAGCTAAGCTTTCCCCAAAGATGGTGTGGGAATTTTTGCACCCTTGGGGCAAGACGGCCCGGAAGTATTGTTTTAGTTGTATGTTGAGTCCTGCCACTCACAAGCCAAAATTTCTTGTGACTCTGGGACTAATGGAATACAAAAGAAAGCATCATTGAAGACTAATACAGAATACCATGTCCTGGTGGTTGGTAGAATGACCAGCAGGGTGTAGGAATTAGGAGCAACTGGAGGTATATCCTCGGTGGCTTCACTGACTGTCCTGACATCCTTTACCAGGTCCCCAGCAGCCCATGGGACTCTCGTGGTCAGACCAATCCCAGAATATGGAGCTCACCTGGGCAGGTACCCCACCCCCACCCCAGCCCACGGGGCTCTCCTGGTCAGGCCCCTCCCAGGATACAGAGCTACCCTTGCAGGTACCGTGGCAGGGCTGGGCACACAGGAACTGTGCACATAGCCCTCATTGCAGAGCACCCCCAGCTCACCTGTCGCTCAGAGCTGACACAGAGCACCTCAGAGCAGGACTTGAACTAACAAACAGCAGCTGCGACAGGTCTGTGACCCTGGGCATCACTCTGTGTGGCCTCCCTCCACCTGGTCTTCCAGAGACTTCCACTGCACCCGGGGCACCAGGCCTCTGTCTCCAACCACCACCCACCCCTCCTCTCCCTGACTCCTGGGTTCCTCTCATTAGGAGAGGGTTTTCTTGAAGTTGTCTCCCACTCATGGGCCAGATAAAATGATTAGAAAACAAGCCAAAGCTGCAGCCCCTTGTCTATCCTGACTCTCAGGAGCCCACACCTGTTCCTTGGACCTGGCCGGTTCAGCAAGTTCCATTTTCTGCAACTGTGAGCCCCTGAGGGGTGATGATTGGCTGAGCTGGGCAGCCTTACCGTGCCGGCCAGCCCTCCCCAGGTGTGCCTGGGTTGAGATCAATATAAATACCACTCCAGGCAACAAGAGCCCCTGCAGCCGTGCCTGACGCCATTTTCTCTGCCCTGTCAGCAGTCTCGGGGCTGGGCTGGTGGGAGGGAGTGAGAGGCCACAGCTTTGTGGGTGGCCCAGTGTGAGTGGGGCTCTGCTGGACTTTCTGCAGCAGTTGCCAGGCTGCCACCTGCTAAAGAAGAGGATGTGTCACCCATACCTGCTGCTGGAATTTCTCCCTGGGCAGAGGTGAGGAAGGAAAAAAGCAGTGGGGGCAGGGACAGGACGGGTATCTCAGGCAGGGAAATGGAAATCTTCCAGAAGAGCACCCAGGGCCAGGACCATCCTGGCTGGCCTGCAGGCACCAAGTCGGCCGGCATGCTGTCACTCGTGTGGCTCTATGGCCCTTCCTCTAGGCTTTCAAGTCCTTGTATATATTCAGATGTTTTACCTGGGACGGGTGGGAATAGTTCAGAAGCAACTGGCCTGGGGCTCAGCTCACATTTACTCACAGATGCCTCGGCATGGTGCCTCAGCTTTGCAATTAGGACGCTTGTTGCGTGGGGGCTGCTGGCTGAATGGGAGACGATTCCCCACCACTGACCAACTTCAGAATTGTTTACAACTGGAGCAAGTGCCCTGATACGGTTTTCCTCTGTGGAACTGGTGGGTTCTGTGTTTTTGTTCTCTTTTTCGTTTTTGGTTCAAGGTAGAGTTTATTCCTCTTTTTTGTATTTACAGATATAAGCATGGAAATAATTTATTCATATAAATACATGTATGTGAAGGGAATAATTGTTTTTTCTCTTTTATTTTTTAAATTTTATTTCTTTTTAATTTTGAATTTTATTTTATATTTTTATACAGCAGGTTCTTATTGGTTATCTATTTTATACATATAAATGTATACATGCCAATCCCAGTCTCTCAACTCCTCCCACCACCACCCCCCCCACAGCTTTCCCCCTTGTTGTCCATACATTTGTTGTCTACATCTGTTGCTCTATTTATGCCTTGCAAAATGGTTAATCTGTACAGTTTTTCTAGGTTCCACATATATGCATGAATATACAAGATTTGCTTTTCTCTTTCTGAGTTACTTCACTCTGTATGACAGTCTCTAGATCCATCGACGTCTCTACAAATGACCCAATTTCATTCCTTTTCATGGCTTAGTAATATTCCATTTTATATATGTACCACAGCTTTATGCATTCGTCTGTCTGTGGGCATTTAGGTTGCTTCCATTACCTCGATATTGTAAATAGTGATGCAATGAACATTGCGGTGAATGTCTCTTTTTGATTTATGGTTTTGTCTGGGTATATGTCCAGTACTGGGATTGCTGTATCATACGGTAATTCCATTGTTAGTTTCTTAAGAAACTCCATATTGTTCTCCATAGTGACTGTATCAATTTATATTCCCAACAATAGTGGAAGAGGGTTCCTTTTCTCCACACCCTTTTCAGCATTTTTGTTTGTAGATTTTCTGATGATGCCCATTCTATCAGGTGTGAGGTGATACCTCATTGTTGAGTACATTTTGTTGAGCAAGGGGTAGGTCTTGTCTATTACATATTTGGCTTATGGAACGGTATCTGTGCTCATTTCAATCTCTGGTTTTATGCAGCACCCCAACTCACCTTTCCCCTTAAGCAAGCATAAGTTGGTTTTCTAAATTTGAGACCCTTTTCTGTTTTGTAATCCAGTTCCTGTGTAGCCAAGTTTACATTCCGTGTATTAGTGATATCTTATGATGTTTCTTTTTCTGTGTGACTTCTTTCAGTTAGAATCATCATACCTGAATCCACTCATTATGCTGCTACGGGCCTGATGACATAGATGTCATTGCTGAGTGATATTGCATTGTACGTAAGTACCACAACTTCTTCATCCATTTTTCACTTTCTGCGATATTGAACTTGTACCGTAAACGAGGTTCTTGTAAACAGAGCCGTCCCAAACTTTGGGGTGGCTGTGTCTTTTTGATTTTCATTTCCTTAAGCTATAGGACCATAAGTGGAAGTGCCCTAGGCTCTGTTGCTTTGTTTTTTAGATGTTTCAGGAAACACCATACACTTCTCCCGAGTGGCTGTTGGCAATTTACATCCCGCCCATCAGCATAACAAGGCTCCCAGTTCTCCATGGCCTGTCCTGCCTTTCTGGATTTTACACTTTTTTCAGATGGCCCTTGTGACCGGGGGGAAGTGAGACTTCATTGTAGTGCAGATTTCCTTTGCAAGCTTGCTTGGTTGGCCAAAAAGGGCGTATGCGTTTTTTCCTGAATATATTCAGGAAAAAACGCATACGCCCTTTTTGGCCAAGTGCATCATTGTGGACGTTCTGCCTCTTTTCCTATGCTTTCAATGCAATTCCAGTCTACCTCCTGAAATCGGTTTCCTGCAATTCTGCCCCGCTTTCAAGTCCTCTTGGCAGCCTTACTTCAGTATATTTTTGGACGATAGCTGTCATTTATAACTCTGCAGGTTTGTGAATTACAGTGCCCCTGAGCTCCTTTCTTCAACTCGCTTTCTTGTGAGCTGGCCGCAACACCGCAGGATTGCATCAGGCCCTAATCTGGTTCCGGCACGGCACGCTGAGCCTTTGGTTAATTCCTCTTCCTGGTGGGAAATGAGAGTTAAATTTGTCCGTCCAGACACCTCCAGCTAGTCTCTCATTGGTTCTCCCTATTCCTGTTCATCTTCTGCAGAAATTGCAAAATGGGCCAAACAGGAAGTTAAAGGCACTGACTCTCCAAGTCGGGAGAGTGTTAGTAAAGCGTCTGGAATATTGCACCCGAGTACCAGGGGACGAGAACGGAGACATATTTGAAGACGTCTCCCGATCACACGGTTGATCATACTCTGGGTTCCACATGCATGTTTTAGCTGAAGGAAGAATCCCTTACACCTGGAGAATTGAGAGCCGTGGAATGGGTACTATGCAATATGACTTCAAAGGGTCTTCATTTGCTCACCGAACCTCTCCAATCCTATCACTGCTGCGTTTATGCCCCTGTACACACGCTTGATTCTCTTTCGGAGACATAGCAATCCATAGGTTTTAAGATACTTACTAGTCAGGTACATTCTTAGGCGTTTAATGTGGGGTGTTGAGTCCATTTCGTTGAGCAAGGAGTAGCTCTTGTCTATTCCATATTTGGCTTAAGGAACTTTATCTGTGCTCATTTCAATCTCTGGTTTTATGCAGCACCCCAACTCACCTTTCCCCTTAAGCAAGCATAAGTTGGTTTTCTAAATTTGAGACCCTGTTCTGTTTTGTAATCCAGTTCCTGTGTAGCCAAGTTTACATTCCGTGTATTAGTGATATCTTATGATGTTTCTTTTTCTGTGTGACTTCTTTCAGTTAGAATCATCATACCTGAATCCACTCATTATGCTGCTACGGGCCTGATGACATAGATGTCATTGCTGAGTGATATTGCATTGTACGTAAGTACCACAACTTCTTCATCCATTTTTCACTTTCTGCGATATTGAACTTGTACCGTAAACGAGGTTCTTGTAAACAGAGCCGTCCCAAACTTTGGGGTGGCTGTGTCTTTTCGATTTTCATTTCCCTAAGCTATAGGACCATAAGTGGAAGTGCCCTAGGCTCTGTTGCTTTGTTTTTTAGATGTTTCAGGAAACACCATACACTTCTCCCGAGTGGCTGTTGGCAATTTACATCCCGCCCATCAGCATAACAAGGCTCCCAGTTCTCCATGGCCTGTCCTGCCTTTCTGGATTTTACACTTTTTTCAGATGGCCCTTTTGACCGGGGGGAAGTGAGACTTCATTGTAGTGCAGATTTTCTTTGCAAGCTTGCTTGGTTGGCCAAAAAGGGCGTATGCCTGTTTTCCTGAATATATTCAGGAAAAAACGCATACGCCCTTTTTGGCCAAGTGCATCATTGTGGACGTTCTGCCTCTTTTCCTATGCTTTAAATGCAATTCCAGTCTACCTCCTGAAATCGGTTTCCTGCAATTCGGCCCCGCTTTCAAGTCCTCTTGGCAGCCTTACTTCAGTATATTTTTGGACGATAGCTGTCATTTATAACTCTGCAGGTTTGTGAATTACAGTGCCCCTGAGCTCCTTTCTTCAACTCGCTTTCTTGTGAGCTGGCCGCAACACCGCAGGATTGCTTCAGGCCCTAATCTGGTTCCGGCACGGCATGCTGAGCCTTTGGTTAATTCCTCTTCCTGGTGGGAAATGAGAGTTAAATTTACCCGTCCAGACACCTCTAGCTAGTCTCTCATTGGTTCTCCCTATTCCTGTTCATCTTCCGCAGAAATTGCAAACTGGGCCAAACAGGAGGTTAAAGGCACTGACTCTCCAAGTCGGGAGAGTGTTAGGAAAGCGTCTGGAATGTTGCACCCGAGTACCAGGGGACGAGAACAGAGACATATTTGAACACGTCTCCCGATCACACGGTTGATCATACTCTGGGTTCCACATGCATGTTTTAGCTGAAGGCAGAATCCCTTACACCTGGAGAGTTGAGACCCGTGGAATGGGTACCATGCAATATGACTTCAAAGGGTCTTCATTTGCTCACCGAACCTCTCCAATCCTATCACTGCTGCTTTTAGGCCCCTGTACACACGCTTGATTCTCTTTCGGAGACATAGCAATCCATAGGTTTTAAGATACTTACTAGTCAGGTACATTCTTAGGCGTTTAATGTGGGGTGTTGAGTCCATTTCATTGAGCAAGGAGTAGCTCTTGTCTATTCCATATTTGGCTTAAGGAACTTTATCTGTGCTCATTTCAATCTCTGGTTTTATGCAGAACCCCAACTCACCTTTCCCCTTAAGCAAGCATAAGTTGGTTTTCTAAATTTGAGACCCTGTTCTGTTTTGTAATCCAGTTCCTGTGTAGCCAAGTTTACATTCCGTGTATTAGTGATATCTTATGATGTTTCTTTTTCTGTGTGACTTATTTCAGTTAGAATCATCATACCTGAATCCACTCATTATGCTGCTACGGGCCTGATGACATAGATGTCATTGCTGAGTGATATTGCATTGTACGTAAGTACCACAACTTCTTCATCCATTTTTCACTTTCTGCGATATTGAACTTGTACCGTAAACGAGGTTCTTGTAAACAGAGCCGTCCCAAACTTTGGGGTGCCTCTGTCTTTTTGATTTTCATTTCCCTAAGCTATAGGACCATAAGTGGAAGTGCCCTAGGCTCTATTGCTTTGTTTTTTAGATGTTTCAGGAAACACCATACACTTCTCCCGAGTGGCTGTTGGCAATTTACATCCCGCCCATCAGCATAACAAGGCTCCCAGTTCTCCATGGCCTCTCCTGCCTTTCTGGATTTTACACTTTTTTCAGATGGCCCTTTTGACCGGGGGGAAGTGAGACTTCATTGTAGTGCAGATTTCCTTTGCAAGCTTGCTTGGTTGGCCAAAAAGGGCGTATGCGTTTTTTCCTGAATATATTCAGGAAAAAACGCATACGCCCTTTTTGGCCAAGTGCATCATTGTGGACGTTCTGCCTCTTTTCCTATGCTTTAAATGCAATTCCAGTGTACCTCCTGAAATCGGTTTCCTGCAATTCTGCCCCGCTTTCAAGTCCTCTTGGCAGCCTTACTTCAGTATATTTTTGGACGATAGCTGTCATTTATAACTCTGCAGGTTTGTGAATTACAGTGCCCCTGAGCTCCTTTCTTCAACTCGCTTTCTTGTGAGCTGGCCGCAACACCGCAAGATTGCTTCAGGCCCTAATCTGGTTGCAGCACGGCACGCTGAGCCTTTGGTTAATTCCTCTTCCTGGTGGGAAATGAGAGTTAAATTTGCCCGTCCAGACACCTCCAGCTAGTCTCTCATTGGTTCTCCCTATTCCTGTTCATCTTCCGCAGAAATTGCAAACTGGGCCAAACAGGAGGTTAAAGGCACTGACTCTCCAAGTCGGGAGAGTGTTAGTAAAGCGTCTGGAATGTTGCACCCGAGTACCAGGGGACGAGAATTGAGACATATTTGAAGACGTCTCCCGATCACACGGTTGATCGTACTCTGGGTTCCACATGCATGTTTTAGCTGAAGGAAGAATCCCTTAAACCTGGAGAGTTGAGACCCGTGGAATGGGTACCATGCAATATGACTTCAAAGGGTCTTCATTAGCTCACCGAACCTCTCCAATCCTATCACTGCTGCGTTTATGCCCCTGTACACACGCTTGATTCTCTTTTGGAGACATAGCAATCCATAGGTTTTAATATACTTACTAGTCAGGTACATTCTTAGGCGTTTAATATGGGGTGTTGAGTCCATTTCGTTGAGCAACGAGTAGCTCTTGTCTATTCCATATTTGGCTTAAGCAACTTTATTTGTGCTCATTTCAATCTCTGGTTTTATGCAGCACCCCAACTCACCTTTCCCCTTAAGCAAGCATAAGTTGGTTTTCTAAATTTGAGACCCTGTTCTGTTTTGTAATCCAGTTCCTGTGTAGCCAAGTTTACATTCCATGTATTAGTGATATCTTATGATGTTTCTTTTTCTGTGTGACTTCTTTCAGTTAGAATCATCATACCTGAATCCACTCATTATGCTGCTACGGGCCTGATGACATAGATGTCATTGCTGAGTGATATTGCATTGTACGTAAGTACCACAACTTCTTCATCCATTTTTCACTTTCTGCGATATTGAACTTGTACCGTAAACGAGGTTCTTGTAAACAGAGCCGTCCCAAACTTTGGGATGGCTGTGTCTTTTTGATTTTCATTTCCCTAAGCTATAGGACCATAAGTGGAAGTGCCCTAGGCTCTGTTGCTTTGTTTTTTAGATGTTTCAGGAAACATCATACACTTCTCCCGAGCGGCTGTTGGCAATTTACATCCCGCCCATCAGCATAACAAGGCTCCCAGTTCTCCATGGCCTGTCCTGCCTTTCTGGATTTTACACTTTTTTCAGATGGCCCTTTTGACCGGGGGGAAGTGAGACTTCATTGTAGTGCAGATTTCCTTTGCAAGCTTGCTTGGTTGGCCAAAAAGGGCGTATGCGTTTTTTCCTGAATATATTCAGGAAAAAACGCATACGCCCTTTTTGGCCAAGTGCATCATTGTGGACGTTCTGCCTCTTTTCCTATGCTTTAAATGCAATTCCAGTCTACCTCCTGAAATTGGTTTCCTGCAATTCTGCCCCGCTTTCAAGTCCTCTTGGCAGCCTTACTTCAGTATATTTTTGGACGATAGCTGTCATTTATAACTCTGCAGGTTTGTGAATTACAGTGCCCCTGAGCTCCTTTCTTCAACTCGCTTTCTTGTGAGCTGGCCGCAACACCGCAGGATTGCTTCAGGCCCTAATCTGGTTCCAGCACGGCACGCTGAGCCTTTGGTTAATTCCTCTTCCTGGTGGGAAATGAGAGTTAAATTTGCCCGTCCAGACACCTCCAGCTAGTCTCTCATTGGTTCTCCCTATTCCTGTTCATCTTCCGCAGAAATTGCAAACTGGGCCAAACAGGAGGTTAAAGGCACTGACTCTCCAGGTCGGGAGAGTGTTAGTAAAGCGTCTGGAATGTTGCACCCGAGTACCAGGGGACAAGAACGGAGACATATTTGAACACGTCTCCCGATCACACGGTTGATCATACTCTGGGTTCCACATGCATGTTTTAGCTGAAGGAAGAATCCCTTAAACCTGGATAGTTGAGACCCGTGGAATGGGTACCATGCAATATGACTTCAAAGGGTCTTCATTTGCTCACCGAACCTCTTCAATCCTATCACTGCTGCGTTTATGCCCCTGTACACACGCTTGATTCTCTTTCGGAGACATAGCAATCCATAGGTTTTAAGATACTTACTAGTCAGGTACATTCTTAGGCGTTTAATATGGGGTGTTGAGTCCATTTCGTTGAGCAAGGAGTAGCTCTTGTCTATTCCATATTTGGCTTAAGGAACTTACTCTGTGCTCATTTCAATCTCTGGTTTTATGGAGCACCCCAACTCACCTTTCCCCTTAAGCAAGCATAAGTTGGTTTTCTAAATTTGAGACCCTGTTCTGTTTTGTAATCCAGTTCCTGTGTAGCCAAGTTTACATTCCGTGTATTAGTGATATCTTATGATGTTTCTTTTTCTGTGTGACTTCTTTCAGTTAGAATCATCATACCTGAATCCACTCATTATGCTGCTATGGGCCTGATGACATAGATGTCATTGCTGAGTGATATTGCATTGTACGTAAGTACCACAACTTCTTCATCCATTTTTCACTTTCTGCGATATTGAACTTGTACCGTAAACGAGGTTCTTGTAAACAGAGCCGTCCCAAACTTTGGGGTGGCTGTGTCTTTTTGATTTTCATTTCCCTAAGCTATAGGACCATAAGTGGAAGTGCCCTAGGCTCTGTTGCTTTGTTTTTTAGATGTTTCAGGAAACACATACACTTCTCCCGAGTGGCTGTTGGCAATTTACATCCCGCCCATCAGCATAACAAGGCTCCCAGTTCTCCATGGCCTGTCCTGCCTTTATGGATTTTACACTTTTTTCAGATGGCCCTTTTGACCGGGGGGAAGTGAGACTTCATTGTAGTGCAGATTTCCTTTGCAAGCTTGCTTGGTTGGCCAAAAAGGGCGTATGCGTTTTTTCCTGAATATATTCAGGAAAAAACGCATACGCCCTTTTTGGCCAAGTATGCGTTTTTTCCTGAATATATTCAGGAAAAAACGCATACGCCCTTTTTGGCCAAGTGCATCATTGTGGACGTTCTGCCTCTTTTCCTATGCTTTCAATGCAATTCCAGTCTACCTCCTGAAATCGGTTTCCTGCAATTCTGCCCCGCTTTCAAGTCCTCTTGGCATCCTTACTTCAGTATATTTTTGGACGATAGCTGTCATTTATAACTCTGCAGGTTTGTGAATTACAGTGCCCCTGAGCTCCTTTCTTCAACTCGCTTTCTTGTGAGCTGGCCGCAACACCGCAGGATTGCTTCAGGCCCTAATGTGGTTCCGGCACGGCACGCTGAGCCTTTGGTTAATTCCTCTTCCTGCTGGGAAATGAGAGTTAAATTTGCCCGTCCAGACACCTCCAGCTAGTCTCTCATTGGTTCTCCCTATTCCTGTTCATCTTCCGCAGAAATTGCAAACTGGGCCAAACAGGAGGTTAAAGGCACTGACTCTCCAAGTCGGGAGAGTGTTAGTAACGCGTCTGGAATGTTGCACCCGAGTACCAGGGGACGAGAACGGAGACATATTTGAACACGTCTCCCGATCACACGGTTGATCATACTCTGGGTTCCTCATGCATGTTTTAGCTGAAGGAAGAATCCCTTAAACCTGGAGAGTTGAGACCCGTGGAATGGGTACCATGCAATATGACTTCAAAGGGTCTTCATTTGCTCACCGAACCTCTCCAATCCTATCACTTCTGCGTTTATGCCCCTGTACACATGCTTGATTCTCTTCGGGAAACATAGCAAACCATAGGTTTTAAGATACTTACTAGTCAGGTACATTCTTAGGCGTTTAATATGGGGTGTTGAGTCCATTTCGTTGAGCAAGGAGTAGCTCTTGTCTATTCCATATTTGGCTTAAGGAACTTTATCTGTGCTCATTTCAATCTCTGGTTTTATGCAGCACCCCAACTCACCTTTCCCCTTAAGCAAGCATAAGTTGGTTTTCTAAATTTGAGACCCTGTTCTGTTTGGTAATCCAGTTCCTGTGTAGCCAAGTTTACATTCCGTGTATTAGTGATATCTTATGATGTTTCTTTTTCTGTGTGACTTCTTTCAGTTAGAATCATCATACCTGAATCCACTCATTATGCTGCTACGGGCCTGATGACATAGATGTCATTGCTGAGTGATATTGCATTGTACCTAAGTACCACAACTTCTTCATCCATTTTTCACTTTCTGCGATATTGAACTTGTACTGTAAACGAGGTTCTTGTAAACAGAGCCATCCCAAACTTTGGGGTGGCTGTGTCTTTTTGATTTTCATTTCCCTAAGCTATAAGACCATAAGTGGAAGTGCCCTAGGCTCTGTTGCTTTGTTTTTTAGATGTTTCAGGAAACACCATACACTTCTCCCGAGTGGCTGTTGGCAATTTACATCCCGCCCATCAGCATAACAAGGCTCCCATTTCTCCATGGCCTGTCCTGCCTTTCTGGATTTTACACTTTTTTCAGATGGCCCTTGTGACCGGGGGGAAGTGAGACTTCATTGTAGTGCAGATTTCCTTTGCAAGCTTGCTTGGTTGGCCAAAAAGGGCGTATGCGTTTTTTCCTGAATATATTCAGGAAAAACGCATACGCCCTTTTTGGCCAAGTGCATCATTGTGGACGTTCTGCCTCTTTTCCTATGCTTTCAATGCAATTCCAGTCTACCTCCTGAAATCGGTTTCCTGCAATTCTGCCCCGCTTTCAAGTCCTCTTGGCAGCCTTACTTCAGTATATTTTTGGACGATTGCTGTCATTTATAACTCTGCAGGTTTGTGAATTACAGTGCCCCTGAGCTCCTTTCTTCAACTCGCTTTCTTGTGAGCTGGCCGCAACACCGCAGGATTGCTTCAGGCCCTAATGTGGTTCCGGCACGGCACGCTGAGCCTTTGGTTAATTGCTCTTCCTGGTGGGAAATGAGAGTTAAATTTGCCCGTCCAGACACCTCCAGCTAGTCTCTCATTGGTTCTCCCTATTCCTGTTCATCTTCCACAGAAATTGCAAACTGGGCCAAACAGGAGGTTAAAGGCACTGACTCTCCAAGTCGGGAGAGTGTTAGTAAAGCGTCTGGAATGTTGCACCCGAGTACCAGGGGACGAGAACGGAGACATATTTGAACACGTCTCCCGATCACACGGTTGATCATACTCTGGGTTCCACATGCATGTTTTAGCTGAAGGAAGAATCCCTTAAACCTGGAGAGTTGAGACCCGTGGAATGGGTACCATGCAATATGACTTCAAAGGGTCTTCATTTGCTCACCGAACCTCTCCAATCCTATCACTGCTGCGTTTATGCCCTTGTGCACACGCTTGATTCTCTTTCGGAGACATAGCAATCCATAGGTTTTAAGATACTTACTAGTCAGGTACATTCTTAGGCGTTTAATATGGGGTGTTGAGTCCATTTCGTTGAGCAAGGAGTAGCTCTTGTCTATTCCATATTTGGCTTAAGGAACTTTATCTGTGCTCATTTCAATCTCTGGTTTTATGCAGCACCCCAACTCACCTTTCCCCTTAAGCAAGCATAAGTTGGTTTTCTAAATTTGAGACCCTGTTCTGTTTTGTAATCCAGTTCCTGTGTAGCCAAGTTTACATTCCGTGTATTAGTGATATCTTATGATGTTTCTTTTTCTGTGTGACTTCTTTCAGTTAGAATCATCATACCTGAATCCACTCATTATGCTGCTACGGGCCTGATGACATAGATGTCATTGCTGAGTGATATTGCATTGTACGTAAGTACCACAACTTCTTCATCCATTTTTCACTTTCTGCGATATTGAACTTGTACTGTAAACGAGGTTCTTGTAAACAGAGCCGTCCCAAACTTTGGGGTGGCTGTGTCTTTTTGATTTTCATTTCCCTAAGCTATAAGACCATAAGTGGATGTGCCCTAGGCTCTGTTGCTTTGTTTTTTAGATGTTTCAGGAAACACCATACACTTCTCCCGAGTGGCTGTTGGCAATTTACATCCCGCCCATCAGCATAACAAGGCTCCCAGTTCTCCATGGCCTGTCCTGCCTTTCTGGATTTTACAATTTTTTCAGATGGCCCTTTTGACCGGGGGGGAAGTGAGACTTCATTGTAGTGCAGATTTCCTTTGCAAGCTTGCTTGGTTGGCCAAAAAGGGCGTATGCGTTTTTTCCTGAATATATTCAGGAAAAAACGCATACGCCCTTTTTGGCCAAGTGCATCATTGTGGACGTTCTGCCTCTTTTCCTATGCTTTCAATGCAATTCCAGTCTACCTCCTGAAATCGGTTTCCTGCAATTCTGCCCCGCTTTCAAGTCCTCTTGGCAGCCTTACTTCAGTATATTTTTGGACGATAGCTGTCATTTATAACTCTGCAGGTTTGTGAATTACAGTGCCCCTGAGCTCCTTTCTTCAACTCGCTTTCTTGTGAGCTGGCCGCAACACCGCAGGATTGCTTCAGGCCCTAATGTGGTTCCGGCACGGCACGCTGAGCCTTTGGTTAATTCCTCTTCCTGCTGGGAAATGAGAGTTAAATTTGCCCGTCCAGACACCTCCAGCTAGTCTCTCATTGGTTCTCCCTATTCCTGTTCATCTTCCGCAGAAATTGCAAACTGGGCCAAACAGGAGGTTAAAGGCACTGACTCTCCAAGTCGGGAGAGTGTTAGTAAAGCGTCTGGAATGTTGCACCCGAGTACCAGGGGACGAGAACGGAGACATATTTGAACACGTCTCCCGATCACACGGTTGATCATACTCTGGGTTCCACATGCATGTTTTAGCTGAAGGAAGAATCCCTTAAACCTGGAGAGTTGAGACCCGTGGAATGGGTACCATGCAATATGACTTCAAAGGGTCTTCATTTGCTCACCGAACCTCTCCAATCCTATCACTGCTGCGTTTATGCCCCTGTACACACGCTTGATTCTCTTTCGGAGACATAGCAATCCATAGGTTTTAAGATACTGACTAGTCAGGTACATTCTTAGGCGTTTAATATGGGGTGTTGAGTCCATTTCATTGAGCAAGGAGTAGCTCTTGTCTATTCCATATTTGGCTTAAGGAACTTTATCTGTGCTCATTTCAATCTCTGGTTTTATGCAGCACCCCAACTCACCTTTCCCCTTAAGCAAGCATAAGTTGATTTTCTAAATTTGAGACCCTGTTGTGTTTTGTAATCCAGTTCCTGTGTAGCCAAGTTTACATTCCGTGTATTAGTGATATCTTATGATGTTTCTTTTTCTGTGTGACTTCTTTCAGTTAGAATCATCATACCTGAATCCACTCATTATGCTGCTACGGGCCTGATGACATAGATGTCATTGCTGAGTGATATTGCATTGTACGTAAGTACCACAACTTCTTCATCCATTTTTCACTTTCTGCGATATTGAACTTGTACTGTAAACGAGGTTCTTGTAAACAGAGCCGTCCCAAACTTTGGGGTGGCTGTGTCTTTTTGATTTTCATTTCCCTAAGCTATAGGACCATAAGTGGAAGTGCCCTAGGCTCTGTTGCTTTGTTTTTTAGATGTTTCAGGAAACACCATACACTTCTCCCGAGTGGCTGTTGGCAATTTACATCCCGCCCATCAGCATAACAAGGCTCCCAGTTCTCCATGGCCTGTCCTGCCTTTCTGGATTTTACAATTTTTTCAGATGGCCCTTTTGACCGGGGGGGAAGTGAGACTTCATTGTAGTGCAGATTTCCTTTGCAAGCTTGCTTGGTTGGCCAAAAAGGGCGTATGCGTTTTTTCCTGAATATATTCAGGAAAAAACGCATACGCCCTTTTTGGCCAAGTGCATCATTGTGGACGTTCTGCCTCTTTTCCTATGCTTTCAATGCAATTCCAGTCTACCTCCTGAAATCGGTTTCCTGCAATTCTGCCCCGCTTTCAAGTCCTCTTGGCAGCCTTACTTCAGTATATTTTTGGACGATAGCTGTCATTTATAACTCTGCAGGTTTGTGAATTACAGTGCCCCTGAGCTCCTTTCTTCAACTCGCTTTCTTGTGAGCTGGCCGCAACACCGCAGGATTGCTTCAGGCCCTAATGTGGTTCCGGCACGGCACGCTGAGCCTTTGGTTAATTCCTCTTCCTGCTGGGAAATGAGAGTTAAATTTGCCCGTCCAGACACCTCCAGCTAGTCTCTCATTGGTTCTCCCTATTCCTGTTCATCTTCCGCAGAAATTGCAAACTGGGCCAAACAGGAGGTTAAAGGCACTGACTCTCCAAGTCGGGAGAGTGTTAGTAAAGCGTCTGGAATGTTGCACCCGAGTACCAGGGGACGAGAACGGAGACATATTTGAACACGTCTCCCGATCACACGGTTGATCATACTCTGGGTTCCACATGCATGTTTTAGCTGAAGGAAGAATCCCTTAAACCTGGAGAGTTGAGACCCGTGGAATGGGTACCATGCAATATGACTTCAAAGGGTCTTCATTTGCTCACCGAACCTCTCCAATCCTATCACTGCTGCGTTTATGCCCCTGTACACACGCTTGATTCTCTTTCGGAGACATAGCAATCCATAGGTTTTAAGATACTGACTAGTCAGGTACATTCTTAGGCGTTTAATATGGGGTGTTGAGTCCATTTCATTGAGCAAGGAGTAGCTCTTGTCTATTCCATATTTGGCTTAAGGAACTTTATCTGTGCTCATTTCAATCTCTGGTTTTATGCAGCACCCCAACTCACCTTTCCCCTTAAGCAAGCATAAGTTGATTTTCTAAATTTGAGACCCTGTTGTGTTTTGTAATCCAGTTCCTGTGTAGCCAAGTTTACATTCCGTGTATTAGTGATATCTTATGATGTTTCTTTTTCTGTGTGACTTCTTTCAGTTAGAATCATCATACCTGAATCCACTCATTATGCTGCTACGGGCCTGATGACATAGATGTCATTGCTGAGTGATATTGCATTGTACGTAAGTACCACAACTTCTTCATCCATTTTTCACTTTCTGCGATATTGAACTTGTACCGTAAACGAGGTTCTTGTAAACAGAGCCGTCCCAAACTTTGGGGCGGCTGTGTCTTTTTGATTTTCATTTCCCTAAGCTATAGGACCATAAGTGGAAGTGCCCTAGGCTCTGTTGCTTTGTTTTTTAGATGTTTCAGGAAACACCATACACTTCTCCCGAGTGGCTGTTGGCAATTTACATCCCGCCCATCAGCATAACAAGGCTCCCAGTTCTCCATGGCCTGTCCTGCCTTTCTGGATTTTACACTTTTTTCAGATGGCCCTTTTGACCGGGGGGAAGTGAGACTTCATTGTAGTGCAGATTTCCTTTGCAAGCTTGCTTGGTTGGCCAAAAAGGGCGTATGCGTTTTTTCCTGAATATATTCAGGAAAAAACGCATACGCCCTTTTTGGCCAAGTGCATCATTGTGGACGTTCTGCCTCTTTTCCTATGCTTTCAATGCAATTCCAGTCTACCTCCTGAAATCGGTTTCCTGCAATTCTGCCCCGCTTTCAAGTCCTCTTGGCAGCCTTACTTCAGTATATTTTTGGACGATTGCTGTCATTTATAACTCTGCAGGTTTGTGAACTACAGTGCCCCTGAGCTCCTTTCTTCAACTCGCTTTCTTGTGAGCTGGCCGCAACACCGCAGGATTGCTTCAGGCCCTAATGTGGTTCCGGCACGGCACGCTGAGCCTTTGGTTAATTCCTCTTCCTGCTGGGAAATGAGAGTTAAATTTGCCCGTCCAGACACCTCCAGCTAGTCTCTCATTGGTTCTCCCTATTCCTGTTCATCTTCCGCAGAAATTGCAAACTGGGCCAAACAGGAGGTTAAAGGCACTGACTCTCCAAGTCGGGAGAGTGTTAGTAAAGCGTCTGGAATGTTGCACCCGAGTACCAGGGGACGAGAATGGAGACATATTTGAACACGTCTCCCGATCACACGGTTGATCATAATCTGGGTTCCACATGCATGTTTTAGCTGAAGGAAGAATCCCTTAAACCTGGAGAGTTGAGACCCGTGGAATGGGTACCATGCAATATGACTTCAAAGGGTCTTCATTTGCTCACCGAACCTCTCCAATCCTAACACTGCTGCGTTTATGCCCCTGTACACACGCTTGATTCTCTTTCGGAGACATAGCAATCCATAGGTTTTAAGATACTTACTAGTCAGGTACATTCTTAGGCGTTTAATATGGGGTGTTGAGTCCATTTCGTTGAGCAAGGAGTAGCTCTTGTCTATTCCATATTTGGCTTAAGGAACTTTATCTGTGCTCATTTCAATCTCTGGTTTTATGCAGCACCCCAACTCACCTTTCCCCTTAAGCAAGCATAAGTTCGTTTTCTAAATTTGAGACCCTGTTCTGTTTTGGAATCCAGTTCCTGTGTAGCCAAGTTTACATTCCGTGTATTAGTGATATCTTATGATGTTTCTTTTTCTGTGTGACTTATTTCAGTTAGAATCATCATACCTGAATCCACTCATTATGCTGCTACGGGCCTGATGACATAGATGTCATTGCTGAGTGATATTGCATTGTACGTAAGTACCACAACTTCTTCATCCATTTTTCACTTTCTGCGATATTGAACTTGTACCGTAAACGAGGTTCTTGTAAACAGAGCCGTCCCAAACTTTGGGGTGGCTGTGTCTTTTTGATTTTCATTTCCCTAAGCTATAGGACCATAAGTGGAAGTGCCCTAGGCTCTGTTGCTTTGTTTTTTAGATGTTTCAGGAAATACCATACACTTCTGCCTAGTGACTGTTGGCAATTTACATCCCGCCCATCAGCATAACAAGGCTCCCAGTTCTCCATGGCCTGTCCTGCCTTTCTGGATTTTTCAATTTTTCAGATGGCCCTTTTGACCGGGGGGAAGTGAGACTTCATTGTAGTGCAGATTTCCTTTGCAAGCTTGCTTGGTTGGCCAAAAAGGGCGTATGCGTATTTTCCTGAATAGGAAAAAACGCATACGCACTTTTTGGCCAAGTGCATCATTGTGGACGTTCTGCCTCTTTTCCTATGCTTTCAATGCAATTCCAGTCTACCTCCTGAAATCGGTTTCCTGCAATTCTGCCCCGCTTTCAAGTCCTCTTGGCAGCCTTACTTCAGTATATTTTTGGACGATAGCTGTCATTTATAACTCTGCAGGTTTGTGAATTACAGTGCCCCTGAACTCCTTCCTTCAACTTGCTTTCTTGTGAGCTGGCCGCAACACCGCAGGATTGCTTCAGGCCCTAATCTGGTTCCGGCATGGCACGCTGAGCCTTTGGTTAATTCCTCTTCCTGGTGGGAAATGAGAGTTAAATTTGCCCGTCCAGACACCTCCAGCTAGTCTCTCATTGGTTCTCCCTATTCCTGTTCATCTTCCGCAGAAATTGCAAACTGGGCCAAACAGGAGGTTAAAGGCACTGACTCTCCAAGTCGGGAGAGTGTTAGTAAAGCGTCTGGAATATTGCACCCGAGGACCAGGGGACGAGAACGGAGACATATTTGAACTCGTCTCCCGATCACACGTTTGATCATACTCTGGGTTCCACATGCATGTTTTAGCTGAAGGAAGAATCCCTTAAACCTGGAGAGTTGAGACCCGTGGAATGGGTACCATGCAGTATGACTTCAAAGGGTCTTCATTTGCTCACCGAACCTCTCCAATCCTATCACTGCTGCGTTTATTCCCCTCTACACACGCTTGATTCCCTTTCGGAGCCATAGCAATCCATAGGTTTTAAGATACTTACTAGTCAGGTACATTCTTAGGCGTTTAATATGGGGTGTTGAGTCCATTTCGTTGAGCAAGGAGTAGCTCTTGTCTATTCCATATTTGGCTTAAGGAAATTTATCTGTGCTCATTTCAATCTCTGGTTTTATGCAGCACCCCAACTCACCTTTCCCCTTAAGCAAGCATAAGTTGGTTTTCTAAATTTGAGACCCTGTTCTGTTTTGTAATCCAGTTCCTGTGTAGCCATGTTTACACTGCGTGTATTAGTGATATCTTATGATGTTTCTTTTTCTGTGTGACTTCTTTCAGTTAGAATCATCATACCTGAATCCACTCATTATGCTGCTACGGGCCTGATGACATAGATGTCATTGGTGAGTGATATTGCATTGTACGTAAGTACCACAACTTCTTCATCCATTTTTCACTTTCTGCGATATTGAACTTGTACCGTAAACGAGGTTCTTGTAAACAGAGCCGTCCCAAACTTTGGGGTGGCTGTGTCTTTTTGATTTTCATTTCCCTAATCTATAGGACCATAAGTGGAAGTGCCCTAGGCTCGTTGCTTTGTTTTTTAGATGTTTCAGGAAACACCATACACTTCTCCCGAGTGGCTGTTGGCAATTTACATCCCGCCCATCAGCATAACAAGGCTCCCAGTTCTCCATGGCCTGTCCTGCCTTTCTGGATTTTACACTTTTTTCAGATGGCCCTTTTGACCGGGGGGAAGTGAGACTTCATTGTAGTGCAGATTTCCTTTGCAAGCTTGCTTGGTTGGCCAAAAAGGGCGCATGCGTTTTTTCCTGAATATATTCAGGAAAAAACGCATACGCACTTTTTGGCCAAGTGCATCATTGTGGACGTTCTGCCTCTTTTCCTATGCTTTCAATGCAATTCCAGTCTACCTCCTGAAATCGGTTTCCTGCAATTCTGCCCCGCTTTCAAGTCCTCTTGGCAGCCTTACTTCAGTATATTTTTGGACGATAGCTGTCATTTATAACTCTGCAGGTTTGTGAATTACAGTGCCCCTGAGCTCCTTTCTTCAACTCGCTTTCTTGTGAGCTGGCCGCAACACCACAGGATTGCTTCAGGCCCTAATGTGGTTCCGGCACGGCACGCTGAGCCTTTGGTTAATTCCTCTTCCTGGTGGGAAATGAGAGTTAAATTTGCCCGTCCAGACACCTCCAGCTAGTCTCTCATTGGTTCTCCCTATTCCTGTTCATCTTCCGCAGAAATTGCAAACTGGGCCAAACAGGAGGTTAAAGGCACTGACTCTCCAAGTCGGGAGAGTGTTAGTAAAGCGTCTGGAATATTGCACCCGAGGACCAGGGGACGAGAACGGAGACATATTTGAACACGTCTCCCGATCACACAGTTGATCATACTCTGGGTTCCACATGCATGTTTTAGCTGAAGGAAGAATCCCTTAAACCTGGAGAGTTGAGACCCGTGGAATGGGTACCATGCAATATGACTTCAAAGGGTCTTCATTTGCTCACCGAACCTCTCCAATCCTATCACTGCTGCGTTTATTCCCCTCTACACACGCTTGATTCCCTTTCGGAGCCATAGCAATCCATAGGTTTTAAGATACTTACTAGTCAGGTACATTCTTAGGCGTTTAATATGGGGTGTTGAGTCCATTTCGTTGAGCAAGGAGTAGCTCTTGTCTATTCCATATTTGGCTTAAGGAACTTTATCTGTGCTCATTTCAATCTCTGGTTTTATGCAGCACCCCAACTCACCTTTCCCCTTAAGCAAGCATAAGTTGGTTTTCTAAATTTGAGACCCTGTTCTGTTTTGTAATCCAGTTCCTGTGTAGCCATGTTTACACTGCGTGTATTAGTGATATCTTATGATGTTTCTTTTTCTGTGTGACTTCTTTCAGTTAGAATCATCATACCTGAATCCACTCATTATGCTGCTACGGGCCTGATGACATAGATGTCATTGGTGAGTGATATTGCATTGTACGTAAGTACAACAACTTCTTCATCCATTTTTCACTTTCTGCGATATTGAACTTGTACCGTAAACGAGGTTCTTGTAAACAGAGCCGTCCCAAACTTTGGGGTGGCTGTGTCTTTTTGATTTTCATTTCCCTAAGCTATAGGACCATAAGTGGAAGTGCCCTAGGCTCTGTTGCTTTGTTTTTTAGATGTTTCAGGAAACACCATACACTTCTCCCGAGTGGCTGTTGGCAATTTACATCCCGCCCATCAGCATAACAAGGCTCCCAGTTCTCCATGGCCTGTCCTGCCTTTCTGGATTTTACACTTTTTTCAGATGGCCCTTTTGACCGGGGGGAAGTGAGACTTCATTGTAGTGCAGATTTCCTTTGCAAGCTTGCTTGGTTGGCCAAAAAGGGCGTATGCGTTTTTTCCTGAATATATTCAGGAAAAAACGCATACGCCCTTTTTGGCCAAGTGCATCATTGTGGACGTTCTGCCTCTTTTCCTATGCTTTCAATGCAATTCCAGTCTACCTCCTGAAATCGGTTTCCTGCAATTCTGCCCCGGTTTCAAGTCCTCTTGGCAGCCTTACTTCAGTATATTTTTGGACGATAGCTGTCATTTATAACTCTGCAGGTTTGTGAATTACAGTGCCCCTGAGCTCCTTTCTTCAACTCGCTTTCTTGTGAGCTGGCCACAACACCGAAGGATTGCTTCAGGCCCTAATGTGGTTCCGGCACGGCACGCTGAGCCTTTGGTTAATTCCTCTTCCTGGTGGGAAATGAGAGTTAAATTTGCCCGTCCAGACACCTCCAGCTAGTCTCTCATTGGTTCTCCCTATTCCTGTTCATCTTCCGCAGAAATTGCAAACTGGGCCAAACAGGAGGTTAAAGGCACTGACTCTCCAAGTCGGGAGAGTGTTAGTAAAGCGTCTGGAATGTTGCACCCGAGTACCAGGGGACGAGAATGGAGACATATTTGAACACGTCTCCCGATCACACGGTTGATCATACTCTGGGTTCCACATGCATGTTTTAGCTGAAGGAAGAATCCCTTAAACCTGGAGAGTTGAGACCCGTGGAATGGGTACCATGCAATATGACTTCAAAGGGTCTTCATTTGCTCACCGAACCTCTCCAATCCTATCACTGCTGCGTTTATGCCCCTGTACACACGCTTGATTCTCTTTCGGAGACATAGCAATCCATAGGTTTTAAGATACTTACTAGTCAGGTACATTCTTAGGCGTTTAATATGGGGTGTTGAGTCCATTTCGTTGAGCAAGGAGTAGCTCTTGTCTATTCCATATTTGGCTTAAGGAACTTTATCTGTGCTCATTTCAATCTCTGGTTTTATGCAGCACCCCAACTCACCTTTCCCCTTAAGCAAGCATAAGTTGGTTTTCTAAATTTGAGACCCTGTTCTGTTTGGTAATCCAGTTCCTGTGTAGCCAAGTTTACATTCCGTGTATTAGTGATATCTTATGATGTTTCTTTTTCTGTGTGACTTCTTTCAGTTAGAATCATCATACCTGAATCCACTCATTATGCTGCTACGGGCCTGATGACATAGATGTCATTGCTGAGTGATATTGCATTGTACGTTAGTACCACAGCTTCTTCATCCATTTTTCACTTTCTGTGATATTGAACTTGTACCGTAAACGAGGTTCTTGTAAACAGAGCCGTCCCAAACTTTGGGGTGGCTGTGTCTTTTTGATTTTCATTTCCCTAAGCTATAGGACCATAAGTGGAAGTGCCCTAGGCTCGTTGCTTTGTTTTTTAGATGTTTCAGGAAACACCATACACTTCTCCCGAGTGGCTGTTGGCAATTTACATCCCGCCCATCAGCATAACAAGGCTCCCAGTTCTCCATGGCCTGTCCTGCCTTTCTGGATTTTACACTTTTTTCAGATGGCCCTTTTGACCGGGGGGAAGTGAGACTTCATTGTAGTGCAGATTTCCTTTGCAAGCTTGCTTGGTTGGCCAAAAAGTGCGTATGGGTTTTTTCCTGAATATATTCAGGAAAAAACGCATACGCCCTTTTTGGCCAAGTGCATCATTGTGGACGTTCTGCCTCTTTTCCTATGCTTTCAATGCAATTCCAGTCTACCTCCTGAAATCGGTTTCCTGCAATTCTGCCCCGGTTTCAAGTCCTCTTGGCAGCCTTACTTCAGTATATTTTTGGACGATAGCTGTCATTTATAACTCTGCAGGTTTGTGAATTACAGTGCCCCTGAGCTCCTTTCTTCAACTCGCTTTCTTGTGAGCTGGCCACAACACCGAAGGATTGCTTCAGGCCCTAATGTGGTTCCGGCACGGCACGCTGAGCCTTTGGTTAATTCCTCTTCCTGGTGGGAAATGAGAGTTAAATTTGCCCGTCCAGACACCTCCAGCTAGTCTCTCATTGGTTCTCCCTATTCCTGTTCATCTTCCGCAGAAATTGCAAACTGGGCCAAACAGGAGGTTAAAGGCACTGACTCTCCAAGTCGGGAGAGTGTTAGTAAAGCGTCTGGAATGTTGCACCCGAGTACCAGGGGACGAGAACGGAGACATATTTGAACACGTCTCCCGATCACACGGTTGATCATACTCTGGGTTCCACATGCATGTTTTAGCTGAAGGAAGAATCCCTTAAACCTGGAGAGTTGAGACCCGTGGAATGGGTACCATGCAATATGACTTCAAAGGGTCTTCATTTGCTCACCGAACCTCTCCAATCCTATCACTGCTGCGTTTATGCCCCTGTACACACGCTTGATTCTCTTTCGGAGACATAGCAATCCATAGGTTTTAAGATACTTACTAGTCAGGTACATTCTTAGGCGTTTAATATGGGGTGTTGAGTCCATTTCGTTGAGCAAGGAGTAGCTCTTGTCTATTCCATATTTGGCTTAAGGAACTTTATCTGTGCTCATTTCAATCTCTGGTTTTATGCAGCACCCCAACTCACCTTTCCCCTTAAGCAAGCATAAGTTGGTTTTCTAAATTTGAGACCCTGTTCTGTTTTGTAATCCAGTTCCTGTGTAGCCAAGTTTACATTCCGTGTATTAGTGATATCTTATGATGTTTCTTTTTCTGTGTGACTTCTTTCAGTTAGAATCATCATACCTGAATCCACTCATTATGCTGCTACGGGCCTGATGACATAGATGTCATTGCTGAGTGATATTGCATTGTACGTAAGTACCACAACTTCTTCATCCATTTTTCACTTTCTGCGATATTGAACTTGTACCGTAAACGAGGTTCTTGTAAACAGAGCCGTCCCAAACTTTGGGGTGGCTGTGTCTTTTTGATTTTCATTTCCCTAAGCTATAGGACCATAAGTGGAAGTGCCCTAGGCTCTGTTGCTTTGTTTTTTAGATGTTTCAGGAAATACCATACACTTCTGCCTAGTGACTGTTGGCAATTTACATCCCGCCCATCAGCATAACAAGGCTCCCAGTTCTCCATGGCCTGTCCTGCCTTTCTGGATTTTACACTTTTTCAGATGGCCCTTTTGACCGGGGGGAAGTGAGACTTCATTGTAGTGCAGATTTCCTTTGCAAGCTTGCTTGGTTGGCCAAAAAGGGCGTATGCGTATTTTCCTGAATAGGAAAAAACGCATACGCCCTTTTTGGCCAAGTGCATCATTGTGGACGTTCTGCCTCTTTTCCTATGCTTTCAATGCAATTCCAGTCTACCTCCTGAAATCGGTTTCCTGCAATTCTGCCCCGCTTTCAAGTCCTCTTGGCAGCCTTACTTCAGTATATTTTTGGACGATAGCTGTCATTTATAACTCTGCAGGTTTGTGAATTACAGTGCCCCTGAACTCCTTCCTTCAACTTGCTTTCTTGTGAGCTGGCCGCAACACCGCAGGATTGCTTCAGGCCCTAATCTGGTTCCGGCATGGCACGCTGAGCCTTTGGTTAATTCCTCTTCCTGGTGGGAAATGAGAGTTAAATTTGCCCGTCCAGACACCTCCAGCTAGTCTCTCATTGGTTCTCCCTATTCCTGTTCATCTTCCGCAGAAATTGCAAACTGGGCCAAACAGGAGGTTAAAGGCACTGACTCTCCAAGTCGGGAGAGTGTTAGTAAAGCGTCTGGAATATTGCACCCGAGGACCAGGGGACGAGAACGGAGACATATTTGAACTCGTCTCCCGATCACACGTTTGATCATACTCTGGGTTCCACATGCATGTTTTAGCTGAAGGAAGAATCCCTTAAACCTGGAGAGTTGAGACCCGTGGAATGGGTACCATGCAGTATGACTTCAAAGGGTCTTCATTTGCTCACCGAACCTCTCCAATCCTATCACTGCTGCGTTTATTCCCCTCTACACACGCTTGATTCCCTTTCGGAGCCATAGCAATCCATAGGTTTTAAGATACTTACTAGTCAGGTACATTCTTAGGCGTTTAATATGGGGTGTTGAGTCCATTTCGTTGAGCAAGGAGTAGCTCTTGTCTATTCCATATTTGGCTTAAGGAAATTTATCTGTGCTCATTTCAATCTCTGGTTTTATGCAGCACCCCAACTCACCTTTCCCCTTAAGCAAGCATAAGTTGGTTTTCTAAATTTGAGACCCTGTTCTGTTTTGTAATCCAGTTCCTGTGTAGCCATGTTTACACTGCGTGTATTAGTGATATCTTATGATGTTTCTTTTTCTGTGTGACTTCTTTCAGTTAGAATCATCATACCTGAATCCACTCATTATGCTGCTACGGGCCTGATGACATAGATGTCATTGGTGAGTGATATTGCATTGTACGTAAGTACCACAACTTCTTCATCCATTTTTCACTTTCTGCGATATTGAACTTGTACCGTAAACGAGGTTCTTGTAAACAGAGCCGTCCCAAACTTTGGGGTGGCTGTGTCTTTTTGATTTTCATTTCCCTAATCTATAGGACCATAAGTGGAAGTGCCCTAGGCTCGTTGCTTTGTTTTTTAGATGTTTCAGGAAACACCATACACTTCTCCCGAGTGGCTGTTGGCAATTTACATCCCGCCCATCAGCATAACAAGGCTCCCAGTTCTCCATGGCCTGTCCTGCCTTTCTGGATTTTACACTTTTTTCAGATGGCCCTTTTGACCGGGGGGAAGTGAGACTTCATTGTAGTGCAGATTTCCTTTGCAAGCTTGCTTGGTTGGCCAAAAAGGGCGCATGCGTTTTTTCCTGAATATATTCAGGAAAAAACGCATACGCACTTTTTGGCCAAGTGCATCATTGTGGACGTTCTGCCTCTTTTCCTATGCTTTCAATGCAATTCCAGTCTACCTCCTGAAATCGGTTTCCTGCAATTCTGCCCCGCTTTCAAGTCCTCTTGGCAGCCTTACTTCAGTATATTTTTGGACGATAGCTGTCATTTATAACTCTGCAGGTTTGTGAATTACAGTGCCCCTGAGCTCCTTTCTTCAACTCGCTTTCTTGTGAGCTGGCCGCAACACCACAGGATTGCTTCAGGCCCTAATGTGGTTCCGGCACGGCACGCTGAGCCTTTGGTTAATTCCTCTTCCTGGTGGGAAATGAGAGTTAAATTTGCCCGTCCAGACACCTCCAGCTAGTCTCTCATTGGTTCTCCCTATTCCTGTTCATCTTCCGCAGAAATTGCAAACTGGGCCAAACAGGAGGTTAAAGGCACTGACTCTCCAAGTCGGGAGAGTGTTAGTAAAGCGTCTGGAATATTGCACCCGAGGACCAGGGGACGAGAACGGAGACATATTTGAACACGTCTCCCGATCACACAGTTGATCATACTCTGGGTTCCACATGCATGTTTTAGCTGAAGGAAGAATCCCTTAAACCTGGAGAGTTGAGACCCGTGGAATGGGTACCATGCAATATGACTTCAAAGGGTCTTCATTTGCTCACCGAACCTCTCCAATCCTATCACTGCTGCGTTTATTCCCCTCTACACACGCTTGATTCCCTTTCGGAGCCATAGCAATCCATAGGTTTTAAGATACTTACTAGTCAGGTACATTCTTAGGCGTTTAATATGGGGTGTTGAGTCCATTTCGTTGAGCAAGGAGTAGCTCTTGTCTATTCCATATTTGGCTTAAGGAACTTTATCTGTGCTCATTTCAATCTCTGGTTTTATGCAGCACCCCAACTCACCTTTCCCCTTAAGCAAGCATAAGTTGGTTTTCTAAATTTGAGACCCTGTTCTGTTTTGTAATCCAGTTCCTGTGTAGCCATGTTTACACTGCGTGTATTAGTGATATCTTATGATGTTTCTTTTTCTGTGTGACTTCTTTCAGTTAGAATCATCATACCTGAATCCACTCATTATGCTGCTACGGGCCTGATGACATAGATGTCATTGGTGAGTGATATTGCATTGTACGTAAGTACAACAACTTCTTCATCCATTTTTCACTTTCTGCGATATTGAACTTGTACCGTAAACGAGGTTCTTGTAAACAGAGCCGTCCCAAACTTTGGGGTGGCTGTGTCTTTTTGATTTTCATTTCCCTAAGCTATAGGACCATAAGTGGAAGTGCCCTAGGCTCTGTTGCTTTGTTTTTTAGATGTTTCAGGAAACACCATACACTTCTCCCGAGTGGCTGTTGGCAATTTACATCCCGCCCATCAGCATAACAAGGCTCCCAGTTCTCCATGGCCTGTCCTGCCTTTCTGGATTTTACACTTTTTTCAGATGGCCCTTTTGACCGGGGGGAAGTGAGACTTCATTGTAGTGCAGATTTCCTTTGCAAGCTTGCTTGGTTGGCCAAAAAGGGCGTATGCGTTTTTTCCTGAATATATTCAGGAAAAAACGCATACGCCCTTTTTGGCCAAGTGCATCATTGTGGACGTTCTGCCTCTTTTCCTATGCTTTCAATGCAATTCCAGTCTACCTCCTGAAATCGGTTTCCTGCAATTCTGCCCCGGTTTCAAGTCCTCTTGGCAGCCTTACTTCAGTATATTTTTGGACGATAGCTGTCATTTATAACTCTGCAGGTTTGTGAATTACAGTGCCCCTGAGCTCCTTTCTTCAACTCGCTTTCTTGTGAGCTGGCCACAACACCGAAGGATTGCTTCAGGCCCTAATGTGGTTCCGGCACGGCACGCTGAGCCTTTGGTTAATTCCTCTTCCTGGTGGGAAATGAGAGTTAAATTTGCCCGTCCAGACACCTCCAGCTAGTCTCTCATTGGTTCTCCCTATTCCTGTTCATCTTCCGCAGAAATTGCAAACTGGGCCAAACAGGAGGTTAAAGGCACTGACTCTCCAAGTCGGGAGAGTGTTAGTAAAGCGTCTGGAATGTTGCACCCGAGTACCAGGGGACGAGAATGGAGACATATTTGAACACGTCTCCCGATCACACGGTTGATCATACTCTGGGTTCCACATGCATGTTTTAGCTGAAGGAAGAATCCCTTAAACCTGGAGAGTTGAGACCCGTGGAATGGGTACCATGCAATATGACTTCAAAGGGTCTTCATTTGCTCACCGAACCTCTCCAATCCTATCACTGCTGCGTTTATGCCCCTGTACACACGCTTGATTCTCTTTCGGAGACATAGCAATCCATAGGTTTTAAGATACTTACTAGTCAGGTACATTCTTAGGCGTTTAATATGGGGTGTTGAGTCCATTTCGTTGAGCAAGGAGTAGCTCTTGTCTATTCCATATTTGGCTTAAGGAACTTTATCTGTGCTCATTTCAATCTCTGGTTTTATGCAGCACCCCAACTCACCTTTCCCCTTAAGCAAGCATAAGTTGGTTTTCTAAATTTGAGACCCTGTTCTGTTTTGTAATCCAGTTCCTGTGTAGCCAAGTTTACATTCCGTGTATTAGTGATATCTTATGATGTTTCTTTTTCTGTGTGACTTCTTTCAGTTAGAATCATCATACCTGAATCCACTCATTATGCTGCTACGGGCCTGATGACATAGATGTCATTGCTGAGTGATATTGCATTGTACGTTAGTACCACAGCTTCTTCATCCATTTTTCACTTTCTGTGATATTGAACTTGTACCGTAAACGAGGTTCTTGTAAACAGAGCCGTCCCAAACTTTGGGGTGGCTGTGTCTTTTTGATTTTCATTTCCCTAAGCTATAGGACCATAAGTGGAAGTGCCCTAGGCTCGTTGCTTTGTTTTTTAGATGTTTCAGGAAACACCATACACTTCTCCCGAGTGGCTGTTGGCAATTTACATCCCGCCCATCAGCATAACAAGGCTCCCAGTTCTCCATGGCCTGTCCTGCCTTTCTGGATTTTACACTTTTTTCAGATGGCCCTTTTGACCGGGGGGAAGTGAGACTTCATTGTAGTGCAGATTTCCTTTGCAAGCTTGCTTGGTTGGCCAAAAAGTGCGTATGGGTTTTTTCCTGAATATATTCAGGAAAAAACGCATACGCCCTTTTTGGCCAAGTGCATCATTGTGGACGTTCTGCCTCTTTTCCTATGCTTTCAATGCAATTCCAGTCTACCTCCTGAAATCGGTTTCCTGCAATTCTGCCCCGCTTTCAAGTCCTCTTGGCAGCCTTACTTCAGTATATTTTTGGACGATAGCTGTCATTTATAACTCTGCAGGTTTGTGAATTACAGTGCCCCTGAGCTCCTTTCTTCAACTCGCTTTCTTGTGAGCTGGCCACAACACCGAAGGATTGCTTCAGGCCCTAATGTGGTTCCGGCACGGCACGCTGAGCCTTTGGTTAATTCCTCTTCCTGGTGGGAAATGAGAGTTAAATTTGCCCGTCCAGACACCTCCAGCTAGTCTCTCATTGGTTCTCCCTATTCCTGTTCATCTTCCGCAGAAATTGCAAACTGGGCCAAACAGGAGGTTAAAGGCACTGACTCTCCAAGTCGGGAGAGTGTTAGTAAAGCGTCTGGAATATTGCACCCGAGGACCAGGGGACGAGAACGGAGACATATTTGAAGACGTCTCCCGATCACACGGTTGATCATACTCTGGGTTCCGCATGCATGTTTTAGCTGAAGGAAGAATCCCTTAAACCTGGAGAGTTGAGACCCGTGGAATGGGTACCATGCAATATGACTTCAAAGGGTCTTCATTTGCTCACCGAACCTCTCCAATCCTATCACTGCTGCGTTTATTCCCCTCTACACACGCTTGATTCCCTTTCGGAGCCATAGCAATCCATAGGTTTTAAGATACTTACTAGTCAGGTACATTCTTAGGCGTTTAATATGGGGTGTTGAGTCCATTTCGTTGAGCAAGGAGTAGCTCTTGTCTATTCCATATTTGGCTTAAGGAACTTTATCTGTGCTCATTTCAATCTCTGGTTTTATGCAGCACCCCAACTCACCTTTCCCCTTAAGCAAGCATAAGTTGGTTTTCTAAATTTGAGACCCTGTTCTGTTTTGTAATCCAGTTCCTGTGTAGCCATGTTTACACTGCGTGTATTAGTGATATCTTATGATGTTTCTTTTTCTGTGTGACTTCTTTCAGTTAGAATCATCATACCTGAATCCACTCATTATGCTGCTACGGGCCTGATGACATAGATGTCATTGGTGAGTGATATTGCATTGTACGTAAGTACCACAACTTCTTCATCCATTTTTCACTTTCTGCGATATTGAACTTGTACCGTAAACGAGGTTCTTGTAAACAGAGCCGTCCCAAACTTTGGGGTGGCTGTGTCTTTTTGATTTTCATTTCCCTAAGCTATAGGACCATAAGTGGAAGTGCCCTAGGCTCTGTTGCTTTGTTTTTTAGATGTTTCAGGAAACACATACACTTCTCCTGAGTGGCTGTTGGCAATTTACATCCCGCCCATCAGCATAACAAGGCTCCCAGTTCTCCATGGCCTGTCCTGCCTTTCTGGATTTTACACTTTTTTCAGATGGCCCTTTTGACCCGGGGGAAGTGAGACTTCATTATAGTGCAGATTTCCTTTGCAAGCTTGCTTGGTTGGCCAAAAAGGGCGCATGCGTTTTTTCCTGAATATATTCAGGAAAAAACGCATACGCACTTTTTGGCCAAGTGCATCATTGTGGACGTTCTGCCTCTTTTCCTATGCTTTCAATGCAATTCCAGTCTACCTCCTGAAATCGGTTTCCTGCAATTCTGCCCCGCTTTCAAGTCCTCTTGGCAGCCTTACTTCAGTATATTTTTGGACGATAGCTGTCATTTATAACTCTGCAGGTTTGTGAATTACAGTGCCCCTGAGCTCCTTTCTTCAACTCGCTTTCTTGTGAGCTGGCCGCAACACCGCACGATTGCTTCAGGCCCTAATGTGGTTCCGGCACGGCACGCTGAGCCTTTGGTTAATTCCTCTTCCTGGTGGGAAATGAGAGTTAAATTTGCCCGTCCAGACACCTCCAGCTAGTCTCTCATTGGTTCTCCCTATTCCTGTTCATCTTCCGCAGAAATTGCAAACTGGGCCAAACAGGAGGTTAAAGGCACTGACTCTCCAAGTGGGGAGAGTGTTAGTAAAGCGTCTGGAATATTGCACCCAAGGACCAGGGGACGAGAACGGAGACATATTTGAACACGTCTCCCGATCACACGGTTGATCATACTCTGGGTTCCACATGCATGTTTTAGCTGAAGGAAGAATCCCTTAAACCTGGAGAGTTGAGACCCGTGGAATGGGTACCATGCAATATGACTTCAAAGGGTCTTCATTTGCTCACCGAACCTCTCCAATCCTATCACTGCTGCATTTATTCCGCTCTACACACGCTTGATTCCCTTTCGGAGACATATCAATCCATAGGTTTTAAGATACTTACTAGACAGGTACATTCTTAGGCGTTTAATATGGGGTGTTGAGTCCATTTCGTTGAGCAAGGAGTAGCTCTTGTCTATTCCATATTTGGCTTAAGGAAATTTATCTGTGCTCATTTCAATCTCTGGTTTTATGCAGCACCCCAACTCACCTTTCCCCTTAAGCAAGCATAAGTTGGTTTTCTAAATTTGAGACCCTGTTCTGTTATGTAATCCAGTTCCTGTGTAGCCATGTTTACACTGCGTGTATTAGTGATATCTTATGATGTTTCTTTTTCTGTGTGACTTCTTTCAGTTAGAATCATCATACCTGAATCCACTCATTATGCTGCTACGGGCCTGATGACATAGATGTCATTGGTGAGTGATATTGCATTGTACGTAAGTACCACAACTTCTTCATCCATTTTTCACTTTCTGCGATATTGAACTTGTACCGTAAACGAGGTTCTTGTAAACAGAGCCGTCCCAAACTTTGGGGTGGCTGTGTCTTTTTGATTTTCATTTCCCTAATCTATAGGACCATAAGTGGAAGTGCCCTAGGCTCGTTGCTTTGTTTTTTAGATGTTTCAGGAAACACCATACACTTCTCCCGAGTGGCTGTTGGCAATTTACATCCCGCCCATCAGCATAACAAGGCTCCCAGTTCTCCATGGCCTGTCCTGCCTTTCTGGATTTTACACTTTTTTCAGATGGCCCTTTTGACCGGGGGGAAGTGAGACTTCATTGTAGTGCAGATTTCCTTTGCAAGCTTGCTTGGTTGGCCAAAAAGGGCGCATGCGTTTTTTCCTGAATATATTCAGGAAAAAACGCATACGCACTTTTTGGCCAAGTGCATCATTGTGGACGTTCTGCCTCTTTTCCTATGCTTTCAATGCAATTCCAGTCTACCTCCTGAAATCGGTTTCCTGCAATTCTGCCCCGCTTTCAAGTCCTCTTGGCAGCCTTACTTCAGTATATTTTTGGACGATAGCTGTCATTTATAACTCTGCAGGTTTGTGAATTACAGTGCCCCTGAGCTCCTTTCTTCAACTCGCTTTCTTGTGAGCTGGCCGCAACACCACAGGATTGCTTCAGGCCCTAATGTGGTTCCGGCACGGCACGCTGAGCCTTTGGTTAATTCCTCTTCCTGGTGGGAAATGAGAGTTAAATTTGCCCGTCCAGACACCTCCAGCTAGTCTCTCATTGGTTCTCCCTATTCCTGTTCATCTTCCGCAGAAATTGCAAACTGGGCCAAACAGGAGGTTAAAGGCACTGACTCTCCAAGTCGGGAGAGTGTTAGTAAAGCGTCTGGAATGTTGCACCCGAGTACCAGGGGACGAGAACGGAGACATATTTGAACACGTCTCCCGATCACACGGTTGATCATACTCTGGGTTCCACATGCATGTTTTAGCTGAAGGAAGAATCCCTTAAACCTGGAGAGTTGAGACCCGTGGAATGGGTACCATGCAATATGACTTCAAAGGGTCTTCATTTGCTCACCGAACCTCTCCAATCCTATCACTGCTGCATTTATTCCGCTCTACACACGCTTGATTCCCTTTCGGAGACATAGCAATCCATAGGTTTTAAGATACTTACTAGTCAGGTACATTCTTAGGCGTTTAATATGGGGTGTTGAGTCCATTTCGTTGAGCAAGGAGTAGCTCTTGTCTATTCCATATTTGGCTTAAGGAACTTTATCTGTGCTCATTTCAATCTCTGGTTTTATGCAGCACCCCAACTCACCTTTCCCCTTAAGCAAGCATAAGTTGGTTTTCTAAATTTGAGACCCTGTTCTGTTTTGTAATCCAGTTCCTGTGTAGCCAAGTTTACATTCCGTGTATTAGTGATATCTTATGATGTTTCTTTTTCTGTGTGACTTCTTTCAGTTAGAATCATCATACCTGAATCCACTCATTATGCTGCTACGGGCCTGATGACATAGATGTCATTGCTGAGTGATATTGCATTGTACGTAAGTACCACAACTTCTTCATCCATTTTTCACTTTCTGCGATATTGAACTTGTACCGTAAACGAGGTTCTTGTAAACAGAGCCGTCCCAAACTTTGGGGTGGCTGTGTCTTTTTGATTTTAATTTCCTTAAGCTATAGGACCATAAGTGGAAGTGCCCTAGGCTCTGTTGCTTTGTTTTTTAGATGTTTCAGGAAACACCATACACTTCTGCCTAGTGACTGTTGGCAATTTACATCCCGCCCATCAGCATAACAAGGCTCCCAGTTCTCCATGGCCTGTCCTGCCTTTCTGGATTTTACACTTTTTCAGATGGCCCTTTTGACCGGGGGGAAGTGAGACTTCATTGTAGTGCAGATTTCCTTTGCAAGCTTGCTTGGTTGGCAAAAAAGGGCGTATGCGTATTTTCCTGAATAGGAAAAAACGCATACGCCCTTTTTGGCCAAGTGCATCATTGTGGACGTTCTGCCTCTTTTCCTATGCTTTAAATGCAATTCCAGTCTACCTCCTGAAATCGGTTTCCTGCAATTCTGCCCCGCTTTCAAGTCCTCTTGGCAGCCTTACTTCAGTATATTTTTGGACGATAGCTGTCATTTATAACTCTGCAGGTTTGTGAATTACAGTGCCCCTGAACTCCTTCCTTCAACTTGCTTTCTTGTGAGCTGGCCGCAACACCGCAGGATTGCTTCAGGCCCTAATCTGGTTCCGGCATGGCACGCTGAGCCTTTGGTTAATTCCTCTTCCTGGTGGGAAATGAGAGTTAAATTTGCCCGTCCAGACACCTCCAGCTAGTCTCTCATTGGTTCTCCCTATTCCTGTTCATCTTCCGCAGAAATTGCAAACTGGGCCAAACAGGAGGTTAAAGGCACTGACTCTCCAAGTCGGGAGAGTGTTAGTAAAGCGTCTGGAATATTGCACCCGAGGACCAGGGGACGAGAACGGAGACATATTTGAACACGTCTCCCGATCACACGTTTGATCATACTCTGGGTTCCACATGCATGTTTTAGCTGAAGGAAGAATCCCTTAAACCTGGAGAGTTGAGACCCGTGGAATGGGTACCATGCAGTATGACTTCAAAGGGTCTTCATTTGCTCACCGAACCTCTCCAATCCTATCACTGCTGCGTTTATTCCCCTCTACACACGCTTGATTCCCTTTCGGAGCCATAGCAATCCATAGGTTTTAAGATACTTACTAGTCAGGTACATTCTTAGGCGTTTAATATGGGGTGTTGAGTCCATTTCGTTGAGCAAGGAGTAGCTCTTGTCTATTCCATATTTGGCTTAAGGAAATTTATCTGTGCTCATTTCAATCTCTGGTTTTATGCAGCACCCCAACTCACCTTTCCCCTTAAGCAAGCATAAGTTGGTTTTCTAAATTTGAGACCCTGTTCTGTTTTGTAATCCAGTTCCTGTGTAGCCATGTTTACACTGCGTGTATTAGTGATATCTTATGATGTTTCTTTTTCTGTGTGACTTCTTTCAGTTAGAATCATCATACCTGAATCCACTCATTATGCTGCTACGGGCCTGATGACATAGATGTCATTGGTGAGTGATATTGCATTGTACGTAAGTACCACAACTTCTTCATCCATTTTTCACTTTCTGCGATATTGAACTTGTACCGTAAACGAGGTTCTTGTAAACAGAGCCGTCCCAAACTTTGGGGTGGCTGTGTCTTTTTGATTTTCATTTCCCTAATCTATAGGACCATAAGTGGAAGTGCCCTAGGCTCGTTGCTTTGTTTTTTAGATGTTTCAGGAAACACCATACACTTCTCCCGAGTGGCTGTTGGCAATTTACATCCCGCCCATCAGCATAACAAGGCTCCCAGTTCTCCATGGCCTGTCCTGCCTTTCTGGATTTTACACTTTTTTCAGATGGCCCTTTTGACCCGGGGGAAGTGAGACTTCATTATAGTGCAGATTTCCTTTGCAAGCTTGCTTGGTTGGCCAAAAAGGGCGCATGCGTTTTTTCCTGAATATATTCAGGAAAAAACGCATACGCACTTTTTGGCCAAGTGCATCATTGTGGACGTTCTGCCTCTTTTCCTATGCTTTCAATGCAATTCCAGTCTACCTCCTGAAATCGGTTTCCTGCAATTCTGCCCCGCTTTCAAGTCCTCTTGGCAGCCTTACTTCAGTATATTTTTGGACGATAGCTGTCATTTATAACTCTGCAGGTTTGTGAATTACAGTGCCCCTGAGCTCCTTTCTTCAACTCGCTTTCTTGTGAGCTGGCCGCAACACCGCACGATTGCTTCAGGCCCTAATGTGGTTCCGGCACGGCATGCTGAGCCTTTGGTTAATTCCTCTTCCTGGTGGGAAATGAGAGTTAAATTTGCCCGTCCAGACACCTCCAGCTAGTCTCTCATTGGTTCTCCCTATTCCTGTTCATCTTCCGCAGAAATTGCAAACTGGGCCAAACAGGAGGTTAAAGGCACTGACTCTCCAAGTGGGGAGAGTGTTAGTAAAGCGTCTGGAATATTGCACCCAAGGACCAGGGGACGAGAACGGAGACATATTTGAACACGTCTCCCGATCACACGGTTGATCATACTCTGGGTTCCACATGCATGTTTTAGCTGAAGGAAGAATCCCTTAAACCTGGAGAGTTGAGACCCGTGGAATGGGTACCATGCAATATGACTTCAAAGGGTCTTCATTTGCTCACCGAACCTCTCCAATCCTATCACTGCTGCATTTATTCCGCTCTACACACGCTTGATTCCCTTTCGGAGACATAGCAATCCATAGGTTTTAAGATACTTACTAGACAGGTACATTCTTAGGCGTTTAATATGGGGTGTTGAGTCCATTTCGTTGAGCAAGGAGTAGCTCTTGTCTATTCCATATTTGGCTTAAGGAAATTTATCTGTGCTCATTTCAATCTCTGGTTTTATGCAGCACCCCAACTCACCTTTCCCCTTAAGCAAGCATAAGTTGGTTTTCTAAATTTGAGACCCTGTTCTGTTTTGTAATCCAGTTCCTGTGTAGCCATGTTTACACTGCGTGTATTAGTGATATCTTATGATGTTTCTTTTTCTGTGTGACTTCTTTCAGTTAGAATCATCATACCTGAATCCACTCATTATGCTGCTACGGGCCTGATGACATAGATGTCATTGGTGAGTGATATTGCATTGTACGTAAGTACCACAACTTCTTCATCCATTTTTCACTTTCTGCGATATTGAACTTGTACCGTAAACGAGGTTCTTGTAAACAGAGCCGTCCCAAACTTTGGGGTGGCTGTGTCTTTTTGATTTTCATTTCCCTAATCTATAGGACCATAAGTGGAAGTGCCCTAGGCTCGTTGCTTTGTTTTTTAGATGTTTCAGGAAACACCATACACTTCTCCCGAGTGGCTGTTGGCAATTTACATCCCGCCCATCAGCATAACAAGGCTCCCAGTTCTCCATGGCCTGTCCTGCCTTTCTGGATTTTACACTTTTTTCAGATGGCCCTTTTGACCGGGGGGAAGTGAGACTTCATTGTAGTGCAGATTTCCTTTGCAAGCTTGCTTGGTTGGCCAAAAAGGGCGCATGCGTTTTTTCCTGAATATATTCAGGAAAAAACGCATACGCACTTTTTGGCCAAGTGCATCATTGTGGACGTTCTGCCTCTTTTCCTATGCTTTAAATGCAATTCCAGTCTACCTCCTGAAATCGGTTTCCTGCAATTCTGCCCCGCTTTCAAGTCCTCTTGGCAGCCTTACTTCAGTATATTTTTGGACGATAGCTGTCATTTATAACTCTGCAGGTTTGTGAATTACAGTGCCCCTGAGCTCCTTTCTTCAACTCGCTTTCTTGTGAGCTGGCCGCAACACCACAGGATTGCTTCAGGCCCTAATCTGGTTCCGGCACGGCACGCTGAGCCTTTGGTTAATTCCTCTTCCTGGTGGGAAATGAGAGTTAAATTTGCCCGTCCAGACACCTCCAGCTAGTCTCTCATTGGTTCTCCCTATTCCTGTTCATCTTCCGCAGAAATTGCAAACTGGGCCAAACAGGAGGTTAAAGGCACTGACTCTCCAAGTCGGGAGAGTGTTAGTAAAGCGTCTGGAATGTTGCACCCGAGTACCAGGGGACGAGAACGGAGACATATTTGAACACGTCTCCCGATCACACGGTTGATCATACTCTGGGTTCCACATGCATGTTTTAGCTGAAGGAAGAATCCCTTAAACCTGGAGAGTTGAGACCCGTGGAATGGGTACCATGCAATATGACTTCAAAGGGTCTTCATTTGCTCACCGAACCTCTCCAATCCTATCACTGCTGCATTTATTCCGCTCTACACACGCTTGATTCCCTTTCGGAGACATAGCAATCCATAGGTTTTAAGATACTTACTAGTCAGGTACATTCTTAGGCGTTTAATATGGGGTGTTGAGTCCATTTCGTTGAGCAAGGAGTAGCTCTTGTCTATTCCATATTTGGCTTAAGGAACTTTATCTGTGCTCATTTCAATCTCTGGTTTTATGCAGCACCCCAACTCACCTTTCCCCTTAAGCAAGCATAAGTTGGTTTTCTAAATTTGAGACCCTGTTCTGTTTTGTAATCCAGTTCCTGTGTAGCCAAGTTTACATTCCGTGTATTAGTGATATCTTATGATGTTTCTTTTTCTGTGTGACTTCTTTCAGTTAGAATCATCATACCTGAATCCACTCATTATGCTGCTACGGGCCTGATGACATAGATGTCATTGCTGAGTGATATTGCATTGTACGTAAGTACCACAACTTCTTCATCCATTTTTCACTTTCTGCGATATTGAACTTGTACCGTAAACGAGGTTCTTGTAAACAGAGCCGTCCCAAACTTTGGGGTGGCTGTGTCTTTTTGATTTTAATTTCCTTAAGCTATAGGACCATAAGTGGAAGTGCCCTAGGCTCTGTTGCTTTGTTTTTTAGATGTTTCAGGAAACACCATACACTTCTGCCTAGTGACTGTTGGCAATTTACATCCCGCCCATCAGCATAACAAGGCTCCCAGTTCTCCATGGCCTGTCCTGCCTTTCTGGATTTTACACTTTTTCAGATGGCCCTTTTGACCGGGGGGAAGTGAGACTTCATTGTAGTGCAGATTTCCTTTGCAAGCTTGCTTGGTTGGCAAAAAAGGGCGTATGCGTATTTTCCTGAATAGGAAAAAACGCATACGCCCTTTTTGGCCAAGTGCATCATTGTGGACGTTCTGCCTCTTTTCCTATGCTTTAAATGCAATTCCAGTCTACCTCCTGAAATCGGTTTCCTGCAATTCTGC